>NC_057806.1:533546258-533680544 GCF_018294505.1 Triticum aestivum | reverse complement strand
CTGCTCGGATGCCCACGCTCTACACACCAGTGTGCACGCCGTCCTATGCCAGTCGTCATCATCCGCTTCTCCTCGGACTCCATCACCACCACACCTTCACTGTCCGCGATGTCGTCCTCATCACTGAGCATCCTCGACCATGCGCGTGATCGAATTGATCACCTGCCCGCCTGTGATCCGCCCCATCCACGCCGCACGATCGACCTTAAAAGTAGTTTGTGTGAACCTCCACATGTCCCGTCAAGATCGTTCCGATGCCGGCGTGCCCCCTCCACGGATCGGGCAATGGTCCACCGTTGCATCGTACCATCGGGCCGCAGCGCCGCTGCCATGCGGTTCTCCTCGCGGCTGCACCAAGCTACGTGCTTCCACTGCGTCGCCCCTTCAAGCCGCAGACCCTTGGTACATGGTCCACGCCACCGCCTCCTGTGGCCGTTGTTGCAGTTGCACTGACCCATGCGCTGCCGCTGCGTCGCCCTTTCAGCCGTAGTACCGCGGCACACAGTCCACACTGTTGCCACAACAAGCGCGCTGCCGCAGTGTCGCCTCTTCGGGTCGTAGTGCAGCGGCACGCGATCCACACCACCGTCCCCGCACGTCAACTTCTAGTGGTATGCGTCGCGCCGCCTCCCTAGGCGCGGGGACATCACCGTCCGTGTCAATGTTCATCACTGATACGTCTCCAACGTATCTATAGTTTTTGATTGTTCCATGCTATTATATTATCTGTTTTGGATGTTTAATGGGCTTTAATATACCTTTTAATAGTATTTTTGGGACTAACCTACTAACCAAAGGCCTAGTGCAAATTGCTGTTTTTTGCCTATTTCAGTGTTTCGTAGAAAAGGAATATCAAACGGAGTGAAACCTTCAGGAGAGTTATTTTTGGAACAAACGCAATCTAGGAGACTTGGAGTGGACGTCAAGGAAGAAATGAGGCGACCATGAGGTAGGAGGGCGCGCCCAGGGGGTAGGCGTGCCCCCACCCTCGTGGGCCCCTCGTGGCTCCGCCGACCTACTTCTTTCGCCTATATATACTCATATACCCCGAAAACATCTGAGAGCACCACGAAACTGTATTTCCACCGCCGCAACCTTCTGTACCCGTGAGATCCCATCTTGGGGCCTTTTCCGGCGCTCTGCCGGAGGGGGAATCGATCACGGAGGGCTTCTACATCAACACCATAGCCTCTCCGATGATGTGTGAGTAGTTTACCACAGACCTTCGGGTCCATAGTTATTATCCAGATGGCTTCTTCTCTCTCTTTGGATCTCAATACAAAGTTCTCCTCGATTCTCTTGGAGATCTATTCGATGTAATTCTTTTTGCGGTGTGTTTGTTGAGATCCGATGAATTGTGGGTTTATGATCAATATTATCTATGAACAATATTTGATTCTTCTCTGAATTCTTTTATGCATGATTTAATATCTTTGCAAGTCTCTTCGAATTATCAGTTTGGTTTGGCCTATGATGACCCACAAGTGTAGGGGATCTATCGTAGCCTTTTCGATAAGTAAGAGTGTCGAACCCAACGAGGAGCAGAAGGAAATGATAAGCAGTTTTCAGTAAGGTATTCTCTGCAAGCACTGAAATTATCAGTAACAGATAGTTTTGTGATAAGGTAATTTGTAATGAGTAGCAAGTAATAAAAGTAAATAAGGTGCAGCATGATGGCCCAATCCTTTTTGTAGCAATGGACAAGCCTGGACAAACTCTTATATGAAGGAAAGCGCTCCCGAGGACACATGGGAATTATCGTCAAGCTAGTTTTCATCACGTTCATATGATTCACGTTCAGTACTTTGATAATTTGATATGTGGGTGGACCGGTGCTTGGGTACTATCCTTACTTGGACAAGCATCCCACTTATGATTAACCCCCATTGCAAGCATCCGCAACTACAACAGAAGTATTAAGATAAACCTAACCATAGCATGAAACATATGGATCCAAATCAGCCCCTTACGAAGCAACGCATAAACTAGGGTTTAAGCTTCTGTCACTCTAGCAACCCATCATCTACTTATTACTTCCCAATGCCTCCCTATAGGCCTAAACAATGGTGAAGTGTCATGTAGTCGACGTTCACATGACACCACTAGTGGGATGACAACATACATCTCATCAAAATATCGAACGAATACCAAATTCACATGACTATTTATAGCAAGACTTCTCCCATGTCCTCAGGAACAAACGTAACTACTCACAAAGCATATTCATGTTCATAATCAGAGGGGTATTAATATGCATAATGGATCTGAACATATGATCTTCCACCAAGTAAACCAACTAGCATCAACTACAAGGAGTAATCAACACTACTAGCAACCCGCAGGTACCAATCTGAGGTTTGGATACAAGAGATGAACTAGGGTTTGAGATGAGATGGTGCTGGTGAAGATGTTGATGGAGATTGACCCCCTCCCGATGAGAGGATCGTTGGTGATGATGATTTTCCCCCCTCCCGGAGGGAAGTTTCCCCGACAGAACAGCTCTGCAGGAGCCCTAGATTGGTTCCGCCAAGGTTTCGCCTCATGGCGGCGGAGTTTCTTCCCGAAAGCTTGCTTATGATTTTTTTCAGGGTAAAAGACTTCATATAGCAGAAGATGGGCACCAGAGGCCTGCCAGGGGGCCTGTCATGGTTTTGTCATGGCAGAGTCCTAGAGAAAGGACTTAGTCGTGGAGCCATCGCGACGGGTTAGCTTGAAGGGGTTAAAGCAGACATAGGGACGCAAGAGAGTTTATACTAGTTCGGCCCCTTCGATGAAGGTAAAAGCCTATGTCTAGTTGTGATGGAATTGATGGGGTTTCGATGACTAGGGAGCAAACAAGCTTCGCCTATGTCTCGAGTTGTTGTCTGTCGTCCTTAAACCGCCGCCGGGTCGTCCCCTTATATACACGGGTGACACCCGTCGGTTCACAGAGTCCCAACACCGGTCGATATTCGTATCCGGGTTGGTCTCTCCTTATTCCTAACTTACAATACAAGCTTATATATACAACTTCCGGTTTATAGCTACAAGTCTTGAACCGGCTATGGGCCTTAGGCCCTCATCTGCCTTCTTGGGCTTTATCACTTCTGGAACTACTGATGAAGTTGACCCGGCCCAGATAGGCCGGTTTACGCCCAGCAGTAATATCCTCAACATTAGGCCCCAGATTGATTTGAACAGGTTCATGTCAATCCTTTAACAAAAACTTCATCTTCAACGTCTTCTCATAAATTGGTAAACTGCCATGATGTCATCTTCTCTGATTATTGTAAACCGGAGTGACGTCACCTGTCATAACGAAGATATCCATTATGCTTCTTTGTTTAATATATCTGCGGAAATCGAGGCGACAACTCCGTTTCATGGCCCCTTGATTGTCGCGCCTGACACACGTCTTTTTGCCTTATAAATAGGACCGAAGGGTCATTTCCTTTCTCTTTCTCTTCTTCCCCTTCTGCTTCGTCTTCCTCGCATCGCCCGACTTTAGAGCTCCGCCGCCACCGTCGACCTCTGCCTCAACCTTGGCCGCTGCATCAACCTGGGCGCACCAGAGCATCGCGGCAACCTTCCGCATCTTCCGCAGCTCCGGTAAACCTTCTATCCTTTCCCCCGCAGATCTGTTTTAGGGTTTCACAGTTCTTCAGTATTCATCATCTGCTTCTTGCTCATGCGATAGATCTTTAGATGAATCCGCAAATCTTTATTCTGTGCAATGATAGTTGTTTGACCTTCGCCTTCACTTATGCATCTCAAAACCATAGATCTATATGAACGTTTTGCTCATAGGTTCGGTACTGCTCCTTTTGAACCTCCAAGTATTTATCTCTTTTCTGAACTTGCTTCAGATCCAATGCTGTAAAGAAATCTTGTGAAACCTGTTTCTGCGTACTTGTCCATCCGCAATCTCAGCTTTTCAATGCTTAGATCAGGCGGTTTAACCTTATAGAATTTTTTTCCAAACCGGTATATGCCATTAGTCCCCTTGTTGAACCGCTAGATGTTGGTTGCTTCATGAAACTCCGGTTCAGATAGTTCTGTCTCCGGTTTAACAGTGCACATACCAACGTACCTTGATCAAATGCATTTTTGAACCGGGATTTTCTACCTTGTAGATTCCATCATGGGCAAGCAAGTATATGAGTGCAATTGGGTTCCTTCTCGCGTCACAGAGGCTCAACTGGACGATTTAGTCCTGATTGGCGCTTTAGGCAGCAAAGATACCATCCATTGGAGGGCTCCTGGCAAAGAATGCCCTCCCACACCTCGAGAAGGAGAGGTTGTTGTTTTTGTAGATCACTTAGCCCGGGGCTTTAAGCCGCCCGGTTCTAAATTTTACCGGGATGTTTTAGCTGATTTCCAACTCCATCCACAAGACACTGGCCCCAACTCTGTTACAAATATGTGTCACTTCCAAGTGCTCTGTGAGGTGTTCTTTCAAGAGGAGCCCACAGTGGAATTGTTCAGAGACCTTTTCCATCTAAACCGCCATACTGATTTACTGATGGCTCTAATACGGAGTTGGGTGGCGTGGCGATTCAGAAAAGGAAAGAGGTCACATACCCTCACACCAAGCTGCACAGCCACCCCAAAGAATGGAATCAGACATGGTTCTACTGCAAAGACACCTCCCCTGCTGGTGAGAATCCCTTGCCTGGCTTTCGTCCGGAGCGGCTCAGCAATACACACCCTTTTCCTCAAAGATTGACTGCCCAGGAGAGAAGCAAATATGCTCCCCAACTGTCAAAACTCAGAGCCTTTACGGCCAACAGTTTAACAGGGGTTGATCTCGCTCGCTGTTGGATATCATGGAGCATACTGCCCCTTAGTCAGCGCTCCGGTTTGATGTGTGAGTATACTGACAGTGTTGATGACCCACTGCGACATTCAAAAATCCAACTCTCTGATGAAGAAATCACAGAGGCTGTGAATAAGATGCTGAATGAACCGGAACACGTCTGCGCTAGAACCGGCCCACTTCCCTTCTGTGCCACCAACAAACCGCCAGCTGTAAGACTTTGATTTTTCTCTTTGCTGAATCTGTTATTGATATGTCTGGTCATTGTTTAATATCAGTGTCTGTGTAATCAGGGCAATGATCCGTTTTGGAGCAAAAAATTGCCGCAAGAGAAACCAGAAAAACCAGACAAACCGGAAAGAGCAACTCGGCAAAATACTAAAGCCGTGAAGAAGACTGCCCACAGGAAAAGAACCACGGCATCTTCTAATCCGGCCCCTGATGATGATGTGGATAATCCGGACCTTGAGGTAGAGCTTGACTCACTTGGTTTATTTTTCATGCGTCTTATTGATGATGATATTTGTCAGGATGATGCCGAAGCCAGCCACGCGGATGCTGCAGAGGTAATTATTCTCTCTTCCGATTCAGAACCTTTGCCTTCACAAAAAATCTGTCAGGCAAACCGGAAAGTTAAATTTTCTCATCCTCTTGCTTATTTGGATCCTAAATTTCTTATGAAGACCCAACAACACGAAGCTCGTCGCACAACCTGGCACAGCGGCCAGGTAGTTACCTCCGCCGGTTTACCAAACAGTCCGGTTCGGAAACGCCATTGAGAGGTCTCTAATTTGCTTGTCAGTGCTTGTCCTAAAGCAGGCTGCTTTCGTCAACCTCTTAATCCGTCTGACTCCGATTACCAGGTTACTTCCCACTCATCTTCTGGCGAGTCATCGGCTACTCAGCTGCCACCGCTCAAAACGGTGCTTGGGTAAGCTATACTTATTGTGATATTTGCAGTACATCGCCTTAGAACATATGCTATATTTGATTTTGTTATTCTTCTCAGGGCCAAACCTAGGCCAAGCAAGAAGGCCCGCCTGGACAAAGCGGCCGAAGAAGATGCCGTTCTTGAGCCAGGCAAGACACCCGATCTTGAAGCGGCTATTCCTGAGGATATACCCAACGATCCACCGCAGCAAGATGATGATCTTATTGCTGAAGAGAGACCTACTGATGCCTCAGGTCCTGTCAATCAGCCCACAGGCTCCATCCGGATTGAAAGCTCCACCGGTCCAGCAAAACCTACTGACAAGCCAATAGCTCCAGTGCAAACCGGCGGTACCAAGGATGATGAGGTTGTCATTACTGGCACTGGCCATACTGAGCCAAGCAATCCTGTCGCTTTGTCCAAACATTCTGCCAAGGAAGAATTTGCTGCCTTTGGCAAAGGCAAGTGGAACGCTGATCTGACGACTTACGCTGCTCTGAACGCCCAAGATATCCATTCCGGCTATCTGAACCGGCTGTATACCAGTCGCGACTATGAAGCCGGTCTGGTTAATATGATGAAAGATAAATATGAGGTAACTTCCATATGCTCCTTCCTGCTTGTATGCTTCCATTCTTGCTGACTCTCATAGCCCCCAAGGGCCGGTTTGTAATATTCTTTCAAACCGGGACTTACTAATATAAATCTTGATGCTTTGAAATTCACTAATGTAGCTGTTTTTCAAGCATTAATGGGAATCGACTGGATAACTATTGATTTCCAGCCACTGGGTAGAGAAACGGAGGCTGAAGCGGCGCATGATGACCCACAACCATCATACCAGGCTGGTGACCAAGCTTGAACCGGAAGCCGGTTTTGAAACTGCCTCTCCTTTGCGAAAAATAATGATATTATTATGGGCACCGTGTTGCCTTGTAATAGACTAGCTGTTACTTTTGATGTTGATATGCCTTCATGCATAATTTGTTCTTCCTGTGGTGATGAACTTTCCAAAGCACTTTCTGCAATAAAAAACTCTTCAAGTGCCACCGCGGTTGTACTGTCCGGCGGAATATGATGTCTGCATATATGAAGTCAAAACATCCAAAAAATTCTTAAGTATATAACCAAAATTTTGTGATACATAATACCTGCCATCGTTGAGCATGAAGTTGGCTTGGCCAATCTTGAAGCGGAGTTTTGCAAACCCACACTGTTGGAGGAGATAACAACTCCTGTATATATATGACGCTGGTTTACCGGGTAAACCGTGCCGGGTTATAATAAACACCGTGTTACTCCATAAGAGGATGTTAACAACAAGGATCAAATCGGGCAAATAGTCTCCGGATTGACGTGAACTGTGTTCCATCAATTGATTGGTTAAAAAACTTTGTCGGTTTAAAAAACGTAATAAAAAGCAAAAAAACCCCTTCACAGAAAAGTGTGAAGCAAATGCAATGCCAAAACCGTTTGCAAAAGAGGTTTATTTGAGCTGATCAAATGGTGTTACCATGGCCAAACACGACCAAGCTCCCATTAGGTGTAACTATGGTTCTAGTCAGCCAGGTCCCCAAATGAAACCGTGGCATTTATGCCGACCAAATGGCATGGTCATGGTTCGGGTTCGACCAAGCCCCCAAGTGATTCTGTGGCCTTAGGCCGATCAAGAGGCATGACTGGTTCAGACATGACCAAGTCCCCAAGTGATCTGGTGGCTCTCGCCTATCAAGAGGTATGGTATTGGTTCAGACACGACCAAACCCCCAAGTGATATAACATGATGCTTTTAAAAAGCGAACTCAAGGGGTAAACCGGAGGCCGCTTTAGAGCAACTCCGTGTAACCTCACATGATGTAAAGAACAGATACCCTGCTTTAGCTGAGGTTCCGGTTTATTATATTTAATCATAATATATACATTGTCGTAATATGTACATAAGTATAGCCAATGGCTCAGGTATAGTAAGGCCAAAGATGAGCTATGTTCCACGGCCTGTTGGTCTCCTCCTCTGATGTGCGTGAGTCTTTATGCTCTCAAATATCAATCAGATAGTACGACTCGTTGTCCAGATTCTTGCTAACCACGAAAGGCCCCTCCCAAGGTGGGGATAACTTATGCATATCAGTCTGATCTTGGATGAGCCGAAGCACCAAATCTCCTTCCTGAAAGGTTCTGGTTCTGACTCGGCGACTGTGATAACAACGAAGATCCTGTTGGTAAATCGCCGACCGGGCGGCTGCGATGTCACGCTCTTCATCCAACCTGTCCAGAGCATCTTGCCGTGCCATCTCATTGTCCGCTTCAACATAAGCCGTCACACGAGGTGAATCATGACGGATATCACTGGGGAGAACCGCCTCCGCTCCATAAACCATGAAGAACGGTGTGTATCTTGTTGATCTGTTGGGTGTTGTATTGATGCTCCATAACACAGATGGTAATTCTTCTACCCAACAACCCGGCGTTCTCTGCAAAGGAACCATGAGCCGGGGCTTGATGCCTCTCAAGATCTCTTGATTGGCTCTTTTTGCTTGACCATTGGACTGTGGGCGTGCCACTGATGAAACGTCGAGCCGGATGTGCTCCCGTTTATAGAACTGCTTCATGGCACCTTTGGACAAATTGGTACCATTATCTGTAATGATACTGTGCGGAAAGCCAAACCGAAAAATCACCTTTTTGATGAACTGAACCGCCGTGGCCACATCACACTTGCTAACAGGTTCTGCCTCCACCCACTTTGTAAACTTGTCTACCGCCACCAGGAGGTGGGTCTTCTTATCTTTGGACCTTTTGAAAGGCCCAACCATATCCAGCCCCCAAGTTGCAAACGGCCAAGTAATTGGAATCATTCTCAATTCTTGAGCCGGTACATGAGCATGTCTTCAAAACCTTTGGCAACCATCACATCGTCTAACCAGATGCATGAGCAGTTAACCAATAGAAGCCATGGCGAAACGCTTTAGCCACCAGAGACTTTGAACCGGCGTGGTGACCACAATCTCCTTCATGGATCTCACGCAAAATTTCACGGCCTTCTTCAGGAGACACGCAGCATTGAAAAGCTCCTGATACACTGCAATGATGCAACTCGCCATTGATGATAGCCATGGACTTGGATCGCTGGATTATCTGCCGGGCCAGAATCTCATCCTCTGGCAACTCGCCCCGGTTCTTGTACGCCAGATAAGGAAGCGACCAATCTGGAATAACATGAAGAGCTGCCACCAATTGAGCCTCCGGATCAGGAATAGCCAAATCCTCTTCACCAGGGATCTTGACCGACGGGTTGTGCAGCACACCCAGAAAAACATTGGGCGGCACCGGTTTGCGCTGAGAGCCTAGCCGGCTTAAAGTGTCCGCCGCTTCATTTTTCCGCCGGTCCACGTGGTCCACCTGATAGCCTTTGAAATAACCTGCAACAATATCCACCTCACGACGATATGCTGCCATGAGTGGGTCCTTGGAGTCCCAAGTGCCAGACACCTGCTGAGCCACAAGGTCCGAGTCACCGAAGCACTTAACTCGACTTAGATTCATCTCCTTAGCCATCTGGAGACCATGGAGCAAGGCTTCATACTCAGCTGCATTGTTAGTACAAGGGAACATTAAGCGGAGAACATAACAAAACTTATCACCTCGTGGGGAAGTTAATACGACTCCAGCCCCTGAGCCTTCCAATTGCCTGGATCCGTCAAAATGGATGGTCCAATACGTATGATCCGGCTTTTCTTCAGGTGCTTGCATTTCCATCCAATCATTGATGAAATCAACAAGTGCTTGAGACTTAACCGCTGTCCGAGGCACATACTTCAAACCATACGGCCCCAGCTCTATAGCCCACTTTGCAATCCGGCCAGTTGCTTCCCGGTTCTGGATGATATCTCCCAAAGGAGCAGAACTGACCACCGTAATTGGGTGCCCTTGGAAGTATTGTTTAAGCTTCCGGCTTGCCATAAAAACACCATCCACCAGCTTCTGCCAATGTGGATACCTTTGCTTGGACTCGATTAGTACCTCGCTGATATAATAGATCGGTCGTTGAACCGGATGCTCCTTACCTGCCTCCTTTTGCTCCACCACAATAGCCACGCTGACCGCCCGAGCATTGGCAGCAACATATAGCAGCAACGGCTCCTTGTCAATGGGAGCGGCGAGCACCGGTGGATTGGCCAATTGCCGCTTTAAGTCCTCAAACGCTTCATCAGCGGCGGAACTCCAGACAAACTGATCCGTCTTTTTCAACATCTGATACAAAGGGATTGCCTTCTCACCAAGACGGCTGATAAACCGGCTTAATGCTGCAATCTGGCCGGCCAGTCGTTGAACATCATTGATACACTTTGGTTTAGCCAGGGAGGTGATGGCCGTGATCTTCTCCGGATTAGCCTCAATTCCTCTGTTGGACACCAGAAAACCCAATAGCTTGCACGGCGGCACAACAAAGACACACTTGTCCGGATTAAGCATCATCTTGTATGTCCTCAGGTTATCAAAGGTTTCCTTCAAATTATCAATCAAAGTCTCCTTCTCCCTAGACTTAACCACGATATCATCCACGTAAGCATGTACATTACGGCCGATTTGCTTGTGAAGAAAATTTTGTACACACCGTTGATAAGTTGCCTGGGCACTCTTGAGCCCGAAGGGCATAGACACATAGCAGAAGGCTCCAAAGGGAGTTATAAATGCCGTCTTCTCCTGGTCTTTAACTGCCATTTTGATCTGATGATAGCCAGAATATGCATCCAAAAAACTTAAACGCTCACAACCCGCTGTAGCATCAATAATTTGATCAATACGGGGGAGGGCAAAAGGATCTGCTGGACAAACTTTATTAAGATCTGTGTAATCCACACACATGCGCCAGGTGTCGTTTTTCTTGAGGACCAGCACCGGATTGGCAAGCCACTCAGGGTGAAAAACTTCAACAATAAAGCCAGCTGCTAAGAGCCTGGCTACCTCTTCTCCAATCGCCTTGCGTCTTTCTTTGTTAAACCGGCGGAGGAACTGTTTCACCGGTTTATATTTAGGATCCACATTAAGTGTGTGCTCAACGAGTTGCCTCGGTACACCTGGCATGTTAGAGGGCTTCCATGCAAAAATGTCCCGATTCTCATGGATGAACTCGATGAGCGTGCTTTCCTATTTCGGATCCAAGTTGGCACTGATGCTGAACTGCTTGGACGAATCGCCAGGTACGAAGTCAACAAGCTTAGTTTCTGCTGCCGATTTGAACTTCAGGGCCGGATCATGCTCCGTAGTTGGCTTCTTCAACGGAGTCATGTCCGCCGGATCAACATTGTCTTTATAATACTTCAACTCCTCGGTGGCACAGACCGACTCTGCATAGGCCGCATCTCCTTCCTCACACTCCAAAGTGATTTTGCGGCTTCCGTGAACCATTATTGTCCCCTTGTGACTCGGCATCTTGAGCTGCAAATACACATAACAGGGCCGAGCCATAAACTTGGCGTAGGCCGGTCGCCCAAACAGGGCATGATATGAACTTTGGATTTTCACCACTTCAAACGTCAACGTCTCCGACCTGGAATCATGATCATCCCCAAAGGCCACTTCCAGAGCTATCTTACCAACGGGATATGCTGATCTGCCAGGCACTACACCGTGGAATACTGTATTAGACGGTTTGAGATTCTTATCTGTTAGTCCCATACGACGGAAGGTCTCATAGTACAGGATGTTAATGCTGCTCCCTCCATCCATGAGCACCTTGGTGAACTTGTAACCTCCCACCTGAGGCGCCACCACCAGAGCCAACTGACCCGGATTATCGACCTGCGGAGGGTGATCTTCTCTGCTCCATATGATTGGCTCTTCAGACCAACGTAGATAACGGGGTATGGCCGGTTCAACAGAGTTGACCGCCCGCCTCTGAACCTTCCGGTCTCGCTTGTCCAAGCTAGTGGTGAAGACATGGTACTGCTCATTACTCATCTGCTTTGGGTTGCTCTGGTAACCTGACTATTGCTGATGTTGGTTGTAACCACCCTGGTTGTTTTGACTATTTTGACCATTATGTCCGCCCGGATTACCATTGAATCCTGAACCGGAACTTCCTCCACCGTAACCCGGCCCAGATCCTGAGCCACCGCCAGATTCGTGATCATACCGGAAATTATTAGAATTCTTGAACTCCTGCATAATAAAGCAATCCTTCCAAAGGTGGTTTGCTGGCGCCTCCTTCGTCCCATGTCTTGGACAGGGCTGGCTTAGCAGATAGTTTAGGCGGTTTGGGTTAGGGTTGGGTGCTCCATTACGATTTTTCGGTCTACCCTTGCGTCGCTGGCCATTGTCCTGTGCGTTGGTATTAGCCACAAAGTCCATGTTACCATCCGCTTTACGCTTGCCTCCACCATTATTGCCTGCCCAGTGATGCTGCTGACCTTTGGAGCTGCTGTTCTTCTTCCCTTTCCCTGTCTTGTCATCATCAGATTCGGGATCCTTGGTACTATCAGAATCAACATATTTCACCAAAGTGGCCATGAGGGTCCGCATGTCGGTGCAATGACGCTTCATCCGTCCCAACTTCAGCTTCAGGGGCCCAAACCAGCAGTTGCCTTCTAGGGTTAATACTGCGGTGTCAGTGTTGATGCGGTCTAAGGAGTGCAACACTTCTGAAACCTGGCGCACCCAATGAGTCATTGATTCTCCTTCCTCCTGGACGCATGCAGCTAAGTCCACTATCGATATAGGCTGTTTACAGGTATCCTTGAAATTGCTGATAAACCGGGCTCGTAACTAGGCCCATGAACTGATAGAATTAGCCGGCAAGCTTTTTAACCAAGTACGGGCCGTTCCTTCAAGCATCATGGTGAAGTATTTCGCACACGCCGCGTCATCCATATCAAGCATTTCCATGGCCATCTCATAGCTCTCCACCCATGTCTGTGGAGGTTGATCCGTCGTGTAATTTGGTACCTTGCGCGGGCCTTTGAAATCCTTGGGCAGGCGCACGTTGCGTAAAGCGGGGATAAGGCAAGGCACCCCCAAAGAACTAGAAGTAACACCAGGTTCAGTCAAGGTGGTTGGACGAAACGGCGTGAGCTGCCGAGCCTGATGCTGTGTGGCTAACTCGGCCTCCCGGCGCGCGCGGGCCCGGTCCACTACTCCCTGAGCGTTATCAGCACCACCCGCCGGGTTGTTGTCACGGGGTGCTCCACGTCGTTCATTACTCGATACTGCCGGTTCATCCATATGTCTGCTATAGCTCCGGCTTGGACGGGGGGTCGAGTGGATCCGGTCGCGGCTGTATGAGTACGCTTCCTGTTGGGCCAAAGCTGTCCTCAGAAGTTCCTTGACCCGTCGCATCTCTACTGCCTGCGACGAGTCACCTTCAATTGGAATGGCCTCCAGCCGTGTAGCAGCGGCAACAAGATTGTCCATTGGGTTGGAGTAGTGACCCGGAGGTGTTAAAGCAGCCTGAGGTATAATGGTGTTTTGACGAGGCGGGTCCATCTGACGAGGCTGAACCGGTGCACCGATCCCCGGGGCTTCTATCCGGTTTCCCTCCAGTGGATTGCCGGTTCTTGGTCCTGGAGTGTTGAAAAGGTCTCTGGCCTCGAAAACCGGAGGTAAACGAGATCGGTGCTTCCTCCTCATGACTTCATGCGACGCGCTCTAGTCCAACATAAGCCTGTAGGCTTGTGCGTCTAAAGCGGCCCGCTCTGTGGCCATCCTGGTGTCCTCAGCCGCCAGATCCGCCTTGGCCTGGGTGATCTGTTCCTTTACCTTTGCAACCTCCACGTTGTGAACGTCCTGATACGGCGGATTAACTTCCGCCATAAGCACAACCAACGCATCAAATAGCTCTGATAGAACCTGAGCCGGCGGGCGCACAGGGCCTCCTGCCCCGGCAGCCGTCGCCGCTGCTGAACCAGAGATCATTGCCACAACTGTCGAAGAATGAAGTGCTGCTTGTGTTCTGGCCATGAATATTCCAATCCGGTTGGGCAAATCAGAGGGGTCCGGAATACTGTCGCCATCGGAACAGCCCCCAATCCGGCCGTCTTGTAGCTGATAAAGAGATTCGATTTCTCCGGTCGATGACTCATCATTAGAATAAACGACGGTATCGCCGTGAGATTTTGATCCACCCTCATAACTTCCTCCATGGATGACTCCCACGAAGGCACGTTTCATGGCCGGTTTAACCCGGGCGGATCGCGCACGCTGAGCCGTCTCGACGAGGTCGGCGCAGATGTCCGGCTCAGGGCCCGGTTCACCGATCTTGCCAATGAAAACGTGAATGCCACCAAAGGGGACCCGGTACCCATACTCAATTGAACCGGCCTCGGGGCCCCAGGCTGCATCGTCGATGTAGAGCTTGCCGCGACGACTCTCAGTCATCCGGCCTACAGCGTAGCCCTCGAGTCCTTCAAAGCGGCCCTCCAAGAACCGGAAACCATCGTGCGATAGCCCCACAGTGGGCGCCAACTGTCGTGGTTTTGTCACGGCAGATGTCCTAGAGAAAGGACTTAGTCGTGGAGCCATCGTGACGGGTTAGCTTGAAGGGGTTAAAGCGGACACAGGGACGCAAGAGAGTTTATACTAGTTCGGCCCCTTCGATGAAGGTAAAAGCCTATGTCTAGTTGTGATGGAATTGATGGGGTTTCGATGACTAGGGAGCAAACAAGCTTCGCCTATGTCTCGAGTTGTTGTCTGTCCCCTTATATACACGGGTGACACCTGTCGGTTCACAGAGTCCCAACACCGGTCGATATTCGTATCCGGGTTGGTCTCTCCTTATTCCTAACTTACAATACAAGCTTATATATACAACTTCCGGTTTAAAGCTACAAGTCTTGAACCGGCTACGGGCCTTAGGCCCTCATCTGCCTTCTTGGGCTTTATCACTTCTGGAACTACTGATGAAGTTGACCCGGCCCAGATAGGCCGGTTTACGCCCAGCAGTAATATCCTCAACAGGGCCCATGAGGCAGGGGGCGCGCCCAGGGGGGTAGGGCGCGCCCCCACCCTCGTGGCCAGGGTGTGGGCCCCCTCTAGTACTTTCTTCGCTCAGTATTTTTTATTAATTCCAAAAATGACTTCCGTGAATTTCAGGACTTTTGGAGCTGTGCAGAATAGGTCTATAATATTTGCTCCTTTTCCAACCCAGAATTCCAGCTGCCGGCATTCTCCCTCTTCGTGTAAACCTTGTAAAATAAGAGAGAATAGGCATAAGTATCATGACATAATGTGTAATAACAGCCCATAATGCAATAAATATTGATATAAAAGCATGATGCAAAATGGACGTATCAACTCCCCCAAGCTTAGACATCGCTTGTCCTCAAGCGAAAGCCGATATCGAAAAATATGTCCACATGTTTGGAGATAGAGGTGTTGATAAAAATAAAATACGGACATGAGGGCATCATGATCATTCTTAGAACAGCAACACACACACACACACACACACACACACACACACACATATATATATATATATATATATATTATCATATGATGTCTTATGCTAAAGTAACAATTCAATCAAAATTTCAAGTATGAATCATAAACTTCATTGAGAACCAACAAACTCTAATCTCAGTCACTGAGGCAATTGCAATTTATCATAACATAGGAAAGAGTCAATATAAGAGCTTTTTAGCAAGTCCACATACTCAACTACCATTTAGTCTTTCACAATTGCTAACACTCATGCAATATTTATGGGTATGAAGTTTTAATCGGACACAAAGAAAGATAGGGGCTTATAGTTTTGCCTCCCAACTTTTTACCTCAAGGATAATGTCAACAATAATAGTTCATGAAAACTCACATCCAATTAGCTATATATATCAGGATCTTTCCAACACATTGTGCTTGCCAAAGGACAAAATGTAAAAAGGAGAGGTGAATATCACCATGACTCTTTGAATGAAGTATAAGACAAGAATAAAAGATAGGCCCTTCGCAGTGGGAAGCAGAGGTTGTCATGCGCTTTTATGGTTGGATGGACACAATCTTAATGCAAAAGAACGTCACTTTATATTGCCACTTGTGATATGGACCTTTATTATGCAGTCCATCGCTTTTATTTCTTCCACATCACAAGATGTATAAAGCTTATTTTCTCCACATTAATTGATCATACATATTTAGAGAGCAATTTTTATTGCGTGCACCAATGACAACTTACTTGAAGGATCTTACTCAATCCATAGGTAGGTATGGTGGACTCTCATGGCAAAAACGGGTTTAGGGATATTTGGAAGCACAAGTAGTATCTCTACTTGGTGCAAAGAAATTGGCTAGCATGAGAGGGAAAGGCAAGCTCAACATGTTGGATGATCGATGACAATATAATTTATCTCAGATGTAAGAAAGCATAACCCATTATGTTGTCTTCCTTGTCCAACGTCAACTCTTTAGCATATCATACTTTAATGAGTGCTCACAATTATAAAAGACGTCCAAGATAGTATATTTATATGTGAAAACCTCTCTTTATTTATTACTTCCTATTAATTGCAACAATGACCAAAACTATGTTTGTCAACTTTCAACAACTTTTATTCATCATACTTTTATATGTGAAGTCATTACTCTCCATAAGATCTTATGATCTCTTTATTTCTTTCTATTTCTTTTTCTTTTATTTTATTCCCTCAAGATCATAGCAAAATAATCAAGCCCTTGACTCAACACTAATCTTTATTATATATAGCTCACGTACTCGATTACATAGGAAAATCATAAAGCAAAACTCACAACTAGATCATACTAAAACTTTATTCTACTAGATCAAGATATTATCAAAAGGATCAAACTAAGAAAGACGGTAAAGATAAAAGTGATGGTGATACGATACTAGGGCACTCCCCCAAGCTTGGCAGTTTCCAAGGGGAGTGCCCATACCCGAGGCTCAGTGCTTCTTTGTTGGTGAAGAAGGTGTTGGTGATGATGGGTAGTCGCACATCGAGCGTAAGAGATCCTCCAATTTGCGGATAATGCCCTTGAGTGTGATGATATGCTCCTTCAACAAAATATTTTCACTTGTGAGATACTTGTTTTGAATGCGAGCTAACTCAATCATCTTGAAAGCCTCAATCTCCATTGGGGTAAAGAGGTTGTGGTGAGGTTGAAGGATGTCTTCTTCTGCTACTGCCGAAACTTGATCCCCCATGGCCTTCTTGATCCCATCCTCCTTGTTGATCTCTCTGGGTTATTCTCTCTTCAGCTCTGTCTTCATTAGCCAAGCATCGTTGCCCTCATTGTTGGAGGAGGAGGGAGACGACATGATGCTTGGCCTTGACAACCTTGGCAGGAAACAGCTCGAAACAAGAACATGAGATTTTTGCGTGATACGGAGGTCAAAACCTTCGGAAGGTTATATAATGAATTTTTACCTACTAAAAGAAGTATCGTGCAAGAAAACGGAGTCCGGAGAGCGCACGAGGTGCCCACGAGGCAGGGGGCACGCCCTCCACCCTCGTGGATGCCTCATGTCCTTCCCGGACTACTTCTTATTTTCCCATTTTCTTAAATATTCCAAAACGGAGAAAAAATGCCATTAGAACTGTTTTGGAGTCGGTTTATTTACCGTACCACATACCTATTCCTTTTCGGAGTCTGAAACGTTCTGGAAAGTGTCTCTTATGTATTCCTTTGGGGTTATGGTTTCAATAATATCAGTTTCAACATTTATGGGATTACCTGAGATATAATGTTTGATTCTTTGACCGTTCACCACCTTCGGATTTGTGCCTTTGAAGTTGTTGATTTTTATGGTACCGGAACGATAGACCTCCTCGATAACGTAAGGACCTTCCCATTTAGAGAGAAGTTTGCCTGCAAAAAATCTTAAACGAGAGTTGAATAGCAACACATAATCACCTACATTAAACTCACGGTTTTGTATCCTTTTGTCATGCCATCTTTTAACTTTTTTCTTTAAACAATTTGGCATTCTCATAGGCCTGGGTTCTCCATTCATCAAGTGAGCTAATGTCAAATAACCTCTTCTCACTGGCAAGTTTGAAATCATAATTGAGCTCTTTGATGGCCCAATATGCCTTATGTTCTAATTCGAGAGGTAAGTGACATGCTTTTCCATAAACCATTTTATACGAAGACATACCCATAGGATTTCTATATGCAGTTCTATAAGCCCATAATGCATCATCAAGTTTCTTGGACCAATTCTTTCTAGATCTATTGACAGTCATTTGCAAAATTAATTTAAGCTCTCTATTGCTAAGTTCTACTTGACCACTAGACCGTGGATGATATGGGGATGCAATTCTATGATTAACATCATACTTAGCAAGCATTTTATGAAAAGCACCATGAATGAAATGTGAACCACCATCAGTCATTAAATATCTAGGGACTCCAAACCTCAGAAAAATAACTTCTTTAAGCATCTTAATCGAGGTGTTATGGTCAGCACTACTAGTTGGAATAGCTTCTACCCACTTAGTAACATAATCAACATCAACTAAAATATGTGTATACCCATTAGAGGAAGGAAACAGTCCCATATAATCGAAGCCCCAAACATGAAATGGTTCAATAACGAGTGAATAATTCGTAGGCATTTCTTGACGTCTACTAATATTACCAATTCTTTGACATTCATCACAAGATAAGACAAACTTACGGGTATCCTTGAAGAGAGTAGGCCAATAAAAACCGGATTGCAATACCTTATGTGCAGTTCTATCTCCAGCATGGTGTCCTCCATAAGCCTCAGAGTGACACTTGCATAGGATCTGTTCCTGTTCATGGTCAGGTATACAACGTCTAATAACACTATCTACTCCTTATTTATAAAGATGTGAGTCATCCCAGAAGTAATGTCTTAAATCATAGAAAAACTTTTTCTTTTGCTGGTATGTGAAACTAGGTGGTATAAATTTATCAACAATGTAATTGGCATAATCAACATACCATGGAGCAGTGTGAGAAGCATTTATGACAGCTAACCTAGACAAGTTGTCTGCAACGGGGTTCTCATCTCCCTTTCTATCAATAATATGCAAATCAAATTCTTGTAGTAGGAGAACCCATCTAATAAGTCTAGGTTTAGCATCTTTCTTTTCCATAAGATATTTAATAGAAGCATGATCAGTGTGAATAGTTACTTTAGAATCAACAATATAAGGTCTGAACTTATCACAAGCAAATACAACTACTAAGAATTCCTTTTCAGTAGTAGAATAATTTCTCTGGGCATTGTCTAGAGTTTTACTAGCATATTGAATAACATTTAATTTTTTACCAACTCTTTGTCCTAGAACAGCACCTACAGCATAGTCACTAGCATCACACATGATTTCAAAGGGTAAATTCCAATCAGGTGGCTGAACAATAGGTGCAGAAATCAAGGGTTTCTTAAGTATTTCAAATGCTTCTACACAATCATCATCAAAGACAAAAGGAATATCTTTTTATGATAGATTAGTCAGAGGCCAAGAAATTTTTGAGAAGTCATTAATGAACCTCCTATAAAAACCGGCATGACCAAGGAAACTTCTTATACCTTTGATGTCCTTGGGACAGAACATCTTTTCAATAGCATCAACTTTAGCTTTGTCAACTTCAATACCTCTTTCAGAAATTTTATGCCCGAAGACAATACCTTCATTAACCATAAAGTGACACTTCTCCCAATTCAAGACAAGGTTAGTTTCTTCACATCTCTACAAAACTCGATCAAGGTTTCTCAAGCAATCATCAAAAGAGGATCCATAAACAGAGAAATCATCCATGAAAACTTCACAAATCTTTTCAAAAAAGTCAGAGAATATAGCCATCATGCATCTTTGAAAGGTAGCAGGTGCATTACATAAACCAAAAGGCATACATCTATAAGCAAAGGTACCGAAAGGGCAAGTAAAAGTAGTCTTTTCTTGATCATCAACTGACACATGTATTTGAGAGAAACCAGAGTAACCATCTAGAAAGCAAAAATGTGTATGTTTGGATAATCTTTCTAGCATTTGATCAATGAAAGGCAAAGGGCAATGATCCTTTTTAGTGGCTTTATTTAATTTGCAGAAATCAATCACCATCCTATAACCTGTAATAATTCTTTGCGGAATCAATTCATCTTTATCATTAGGAACGACAATAATACATCCCTTCTTAGGGACACAATGGACAGGGCTTACCTACTGACTATCAGCAACGGGATAAATTATACCTGCTTCAAGGAGCTTTAATATTTCCTTTCTTACCACTTCTTTCATCTTAGGATTTAGCCGTCGTTGGTGATCAATAACTGGTTTGGCGTCTTTCTCCAAATTTATTTTGTGTTGACATAGAGTGGGACTAATGCCCTTAAGATCATCAAGAGTATATCTAATAGCATCACAGTGCTTCTTCAGAGTTTTCAATAATTTCTTTTCTTCATGCTCTGAAAGGTTAGCACTAATAATAACATGATATATCTCTTTCTCATCAAGATAAGCATATTTGAGAGTATCAGGTAAAGGTTTAAGCTCAAACACATGATCACCCTTGGGTGGAGGAGGATCCCCTAGGATTTCAACAAGCAAGTTGTGTTTTAGACTAGGTCCCTGTTTAAAGAATACTTCATCTATTTTCCCTTCTTTCATTCATAAACATATCATTTTCATGGTCTTGCAAATATTGTTCTAAAGGATCAGTAGGAGGCATGGTAATAGAAGCAAGACCAATAATTTCATCTTTACTAGGCAATTCCTCATCACCGAGTTGTCTTCTAATTTAGCAAAATTAAACTCATGAGACATATCACCCAAACCAATAGTAACAACATCCTTTTCGCAGTCTATCCTAGCATTAACAGTGTTCAAGAAGGGTCTACCAAATATAGTGGGACAAAAGCTATCTTGTGGGGAACCCAGAACAAGAAAATCAGCATGATATTTAACCTTCCGACACAAGACTTCAACATCTCTAACAATCCCAACCCATGAAACAGTATCTCTATTGGCAAGTTTAATGGTAACATCGATATCTTCTATCTCAGTAGGTGCAATATCATGCATAATTTCTTCGTATAAGGAATGAGGTATTGCACTTGCACTAGCACCCATATCACATAAGCCATGATAACAATGATCTCCTATTTTAACAGAAATAACAAGCATGCCTACAACAGGTCTATGTTTATTTTTAGCATCAGGTCTAGCAATTCTAGCAGCGTCATTGCAGAAGTAAATAACATGCCCATCAATATTATCGGCCAAGATACCTTATAACCATAGCAATTTTAGGTTCAACTTTAACTTGCTCAGGGGGTTTCTGTGTCCTAATATTACTTTTTTTTGACTACAGTTGAAGCTTTAGCATGATCCTTTATTCTAACAGGGAAAGGTGGCTTCTCAATATAAGCAACAGGAACAACAGGATCATCATAAGTGATAGTCTTTTCTTCAACTTTAATAGGTGCAACTACTTTTACTTCAATGGGAGGATTATATTTAAACCACTTCTCCTTTGGGAGATCAACATGAGTAGCAAAGGATTCACAGAAAGAAGATACTATCTCAGAGTCAAGTCCATATTTAGTGCTAAATTCACGGAAAGCATCGGTATCCATAAAAGATTTAACACAATCAAACTTAGATCTTATACCTAACTCCTTACCTTCGTCGAGGTCCCAATCTTTAGAGTTGCGTTTAATTATTTCGAATAAATCCCATTTGAATTCAATAGTCTTCATCACAAAAGATCCAGTACAAGAAGTATCGAGCATGGAGCAATTACTGAGAGAAAGCCGAGCATAAAATTTTGAATAATCATTTCTCTAGAGAGCTCATGATTGGGGCATGAATATAACATTGACTTAAGCCTCCCCCAAGCTTGAGCGATGCTTTATCCTTCGCGAGGCCAAAATTTTTATATATAATTACGATCACGATTAACAATATGCATAGGATAAAACTTCTGATGAAATTCCAATTTCAATCGTTTGTAGTTCCATGATCCCATATCATCACATAGCCTATACCATGTCAATGCTTCTCCCTTCAAAGATAAATGGAAGAACTTCTTCTTGATAACATCATCGGGCATACCTGCAAGCTTAAATAATCCACAAACTTCTTCCACATAGATTAAGTGTAAATCAGGATGCAATGCTCCATCTCCCACAAAAGGATTAGCTAGCAGTTTCTCTATCATACCCGAAGGAATTTCAAAGTAAACATTTTCAGTAGGTTCAGTAGGTTGAGGAGCAACTCTTTGCTCTACTGGTCGGGGTGAAGATACCCCGAACAAGCCCCTTAAAGGATTATGTTCCATAGTAACAAGTGACAGTAAATTTCAGCACCCTATATAAATTTTTCCTTATCAAATTCCACCCATCAAAGGCGATTCACTCCCCGGCAACGGCGCCAGAAAAGAGTCTTGATGACCCACAAGTGTAGGGGATATATCATAGCCTTTTTGATAAGTAAGAGTGTCGAAACCAACGAGGAGCAGAAGGAAATGATAAGTAATTTTCAGTAAGGTATTCTCTGCAAGCACTGAAATTATCGGTAACAGATAGTTTTGTGATAAGGTAATTTGTAACCTGTAGAAAGTAATAAAAGTAAATAAGGAACAACAAGATGGCCCAATCCTTTTTGTAGCAAAGGACAAGCCTGGACAAACTTTTATATGAAGGAAAGCGCTTGCGAGGACACATGGGAATTATCGTCAAGCTAGTTTTCATCACGTTCATATGATTCGCGTTCAGTACTTTGATAATTTGATATGTGGGTGGACTGGTGCTTGGGTACTGTCCTTACTTGGACAAGCACCCCACTTATGATTAACCCCCATTGCAAGCATCCACAACTACAACAGCAGTATTAAGATAAACCTAACCATAGCATGAAACATATGGATCCAAATCAGCCCCTTACGAAGCAACGCATAAACTAGGGTTTAAGCTTCTGTCACTCTAGCAACCCATCATCTACTTATTAATTCCCAATGCCTCCCTCTAGGACCAAACAATGGTGAAGTGTCATGTAGTCGACGTTCACATGACACCACTAGAGGGATGACAACATACATCTCATCAAAATATCGAACGAATACCAAATTCACACGACTACTTATAGCAAGACTCCTCCCATGTCCTCAGGAACAAACGTAACTACTCACAAAGCATATTCATGTTCATAATCAGAGGGGTATTAATATGCATAATGGATCTGAACATATGATCTTCCACCAAGTAAACCAACTAGCATCAACTACAGGGAGTAATCAACACTACTAGCAACTCACACGTACCAATCTGAGGTTTGGATACAAAGATTGGATACAAGAGATGAACTAGGGTTTGAGATGAGATGGTCCTGGTGAAGATGTTGATGGAGATTGACCCCCTCCCGATGAGAAGATCGTTGGTAATGACGATGGTGATGACTTCCCGCTCCCGGAGGGAAGTTTCCCCGGCAGAATAGCTTTGCGGGAGCCCTAGATTGGTTCCGCGAAGGTTCCGCCTCGTGGCGGCGGAGTTTCTTCCCGAGAGCTTTCTTATGATTTTTTTAGGGTAAAAGACTTCATATAGCAGAAGATGGGCACCGGAGGCCTGCCAGGGGGCCCACGAGGCAGGGGGCGCGCCCAGTGGGGTAGGGCGCGCCCCCACCCTCGTGGCCAGGGTGTGGCCCCCTCTGGTACTTTCTTCGCTCAGTATTTTTTATTAATTCCAAAAATGACTTCCGTGAAGTTTCAGGACTTTTGGAGCTGTGTAGAATAGGTCTCTAATATTTGTTCCTTTTCCAGCCTAGAATTCCATATGCTAGCATTCTCCCTCTTCATGCAAACCTTGTAAAATAAGAGAGAATAGGCATAATTATCGTGAGATAATGTGTAATAACAGCCCATAATGCTATAAATATCGATATAAAAGCATGATGCAAAATGGACGTATCAGCCTACTAGATTGATATTTCTTGCAATGGGAGAAGTGCTTAGCTTTGGGTTCAATCTTGCGGTGTCCTTTCCCAGTGACAGCAGGGGCAACAAGGCACATATTGTATTGTTGCCATCGAGGATAAAAAGATGGGGTTTATATCATATTGCTTGAATTTATCCCTCTACATCATGTCATCTTGCCTAATGCGTTACTCTGTTCTTATGAACTTAATACTCTAGATACATGCTAGATAGCGGTCGATGTGTGGAGTAATAGTAGTAGATGCAGAATTGTTTCGGTCTACTTGTCACGGACGTGATACCTATATACATGATCATGCCTAGATATTCTCATAACTATTCTCTTTTCTATCAATTACTCGACAGTAATTTGTTCATCCACCGTTGAATTTGCTATCTTGAGAGAATCCACTAGTGAAACCTATGGCCCCCAGGTCTATTTTCCATCATATTATTTTCCTATCTACTTGCTATTTCTCTCGTTGTTTATTTTGCAATCTTTATTTCCCAATCTATACAATAAAAATACCAAAAATATTTATCTTATTATCTCTATTAGATCTCACTTTCATAAGTGACCGTGAAGGGATTGACAACCCCTTTATCGTGTTGGTTGCGAGGTTCTTATTTGTTTGTGCAGGTACTAGGGACTTGCGTGTTACCTCCTACTGGATTGATACCTTGGTTCTCAAAAACTAAGGGAGATACTTACACTACTTTGCTGCATCACCCTTTCCTCTTCAAGGGAAAACCAACACATGCTCAAGAGGTGGCAAGAAGGATTTCTGGCGCCGTTGCTGGGGAGATCTACGCACAAGTCTAGACATACCAAGTACCCATCACAAAACTCTTATCCGTCGCATTACATTATTTGCCATTTGCCTCTTGTTTTCCTCTCCCCCACTTCACCCTTGCCATTTTATTCGCCCTCTTTCTCGTTCGCTCTTCTTCTTGCTTTTTGTGTGCCCGTTCTTTATGCAATTTGCTGCTATCATGTCTGAAATTGGGGAAGTTATCATTTATAAGGATAGTGGTAATAACATGGAAAACGTTGATGCTTTTGATTATCCTCATGAAGAACCTACTATTTTGCACACTAAAAGGTTTCGGTTCGGTAGCGGTAATATTATTGGAAAAGGAGTTATTCAAGATTTCTTTACTTGTGCCGGTGCTTTACCCACTATGGGAGGGTCTATTCTTCATAGAACCAGTAGTTTTGTGGATGCTATATCTTTGCTCATAGTTGAACTTGAAAGACAATTTATTCATATGCACCCTTGCATCCAAAGGATTTTTCTAGAATTTTCTAATATTGAGCATTCTTCTGTTAAGCGAGCAGCTACCATCTTTTTAGCTCATGAGTTCAGATCTATAATAAAAGAAGCCAATTAAATTTTTGCGCATTATAGGGTGGATGCTGGCCGTCCTCCCATAGAAGGAAACCTTTTTTTTATCAAGAAGACATAATGCGCTTACGATCTTTAGATCATGTTGCTTTTAATGGAAACTTAGAAAAAAGATTCCTACCGACGTTCTAGTTGACAGGATTTCTGAACTTAACAATAATTTTGCTATCCAGAACAATGGGTTAGGTTTTTCTCTTGAACAAAAGTTCATGACTTTTTGCCAAAAGAATGCTTATAATGATGAATTGGTTGTGCAATATGAGCGGCCAAAGGAGGAATCAATACCTCCCGAGCTTGATCTTGGGGACTTTGTCCCATTAAATTTAGCCCTTTTGATTACTTTTGCTTGCCACAAAGAAAACTTGCCGCTGAACTAGGGAGTATGAGATGAGTTTTCGTGATTTGCCTTATCATTATCATGACAATACCTAGATCTATTCTTGCTTTTATGCCTAGCTAGGGGCGTTAAACGATAGCGCTTGTTGGAAGGCAACCCAATTTTATTTTTGTTTCTTGTTTTTTGTTCAGTTTTAGTAATAAGTAATTCATCTAGCTTATGTTTATATGTGGTTTTGTGTTTTTAATTAGTGTTTGTGCCAAGTAGAACCTTTGGGAAGACTTGGGAGAAGTCTTTGCGATCTTGCTGTAAAAAACAGAAACTTTAGCACTCACGAGATTAGCTGCCATTTTTTTTACTGGAGAGCGTGATTAGGTTGATTATTTTTTAAGATGATTAATAGAATAATTACTCACGTCCACCAATTTATTTCATATTTTTTGGGGTTACAGAAGTATTCGAAACCTACAGATTACTACAGACTGTTCTGTTTTTGACAGATTCTGTTTTTCGTGTGTTGTTTTCTTATTTTGATGAATCTATGGCTAGTATCGGGGGTATGAACCATACAGAAGTTGGAATAAAGTAGGTTTAACACCAATATAAATAAATAATGAGTTCATTACAGTACCTTTAAGTGGTGGTTTGTTTTCTTATACTAACGGAGCTCATGAGATTTTCTGTTGAGTTTTGTGTTGTGAAGTTTTCAAGTTTTGGGTAAAGATTTGATGGATTTTGGAATAAGGAGTGGCAAGAGCCTAAGCTTGGGGATTCCCAGAAGGCATCCCCTCTTTCGTCTTCGTCCATCGGTAACTCTACTTGATGCTATATTTTTATTCACCACATGATATGTGTTTTGCTTGGAGCGTCTTGTATGATTTGAGTCTTTGCTTTTTAGTTTACCACAATCATCCTTTCTGTACACACCTTTTGGAGAGACACACATGAATCGGAATTTATTAGAATACTCTATGTGCTTCACTTATATCTTTTGAGCTAGATAATTTTGCTCTAGTGCTTCACTTATATCTTTAAGAGCACGGTGGTGGTTTTATTTTATAGAAATTATTGATCTCTCATGATTCACATATATTATTTTGAGAGTCTTTTAGAACAGCATGGTAATTTTCTTTGGCTATAAAATTAGTCCTAATATGATAGGTATCCAAGATGGGTATAATTAAAACTTTCATGAAAAGTGCATTGAATACTATGAGAAGTTTGATACTTGATGATTGTTTTGAGATATGAAGATGGTGATATTAGAGTCATTATAGTTGAGTAGTTGTGTATTTGATAAATACTTGTTCTAAAGTTTGTGATTTCCGTAGCATGCACATATGGTGAACCGTTATGTGATGAAGCCGGAGCATGATTTATTTATTGATTGTCTTCCTTATGAGTGGCGGTCGGGGACGAGCGATGGTATTTTCCTACCAATCTATCCCCTAGGAGCATGCGCGTAGTACTTTTTTTCGATAACTAATAGATTTTTGCAATAAGTATGTGAGTTCTTTATGACTAATGTTGATTCCATGGATTATACGCACTCTCACCCTTCCACCATTGCTAGCCTCTCTAGTACCGCGCAACTTTCGCCGGTACCATACACCCACCATATACCTTCCTCAAAACAACCACCATACCTACCTATTATGGCATTTCCATAGCCATTCCTAGATATATTGCCATGCAACTTACCACTGTTCCGTTTGTTATGACACGTTACATTATTGTCATATTGCTTTGCATGATCATGTAGTTGACATCGTATTTGTGGCAAAGCCACATTTTATAATTCTTTCACTAGCACATATGCCCGTGCGTTGCAACGGGAGAGCTATTTCTTTGCGAGAAGCAATGGGAGAGATAATTGATTTTTCCACCAAAAAGATCTCCATAGCGGTGTGATAGAGAGGAGTTGTGGTCTTCTCGCGGGCCATGTTTGTCCCGTGAGATCTTGATATTGGTGGGGTTAGTTGGAGTGGCGGCAACCATCCAGCTCGTGCCTTTTTTTCCTCTGGGTCCGCCTCTGTCTCGGGGTTGTGTCTACCTCCTCTTTTGGTAGCTATGCGGTGACCTTCAAGGCATGGTTGTTTTGACCACTTTGTCTTACGATTGCGTAATCAGATGGATTACTAATTGTAGAGCATAAATCCCGTTTCATTATCATATTTAGCACATAACCATACATCATTGTCCCTTCTTTATTAGGTTTATTCTTTTTGATTATTTTAGCAGTAAGGTGCCCACAATTTTTTTATTCGAGCCAAACCAGCATATTCTCTTTTATTGGCCCAAGAAAAAAAATTCTCCCTCGGACGACCCAATAGGGGAGTGCGGCTAAGGCCCAATATTGCCTGTGGAATGAAACAATTTTTTCTTGGGCCAACTGCGCAGGGGCTACTATATGAAGTTAGTTACATAAAATAGCGTGTGAGACGCACATCAGTTCGTGTATGGGCCAACACATTGGTAGGCTCGAAGACGACCTGTGTTTGTAAGACGTGAAAAAAATCCAAAAAATGATGAGTTGAAGGATCAAAATCTTGACCTCAAAGACCCGACTACGTGCTGCTAGCTACTCGAAGACATGAGTCCTACCAACCAATGGCCAACTCAAAGATTTAAGATCATACTCCAATGTCAGATTGGTAAAGAAAATTACTTTAAAAAATATACAAATTACTGAATATTCTTGGAAACATGAATAATTTTGAAAATCCCAAGCATTTTTTGTCATTCTTTACATTTTTTCAGAATTACACAACAAAATTTGAAACGTTCGAAATTATCAATTTTATTTGAAAACATGAACCTTTTATAACAACATGAATATTTTTTGAATTTGTGATTGTTTTTGCCAAAGGAAACACATTTTGAACACCCAGAACAATTTTTTGAAATGTGTTTCTTTAAACTCGGACATTATTCTGAATTTGTGAACATTTCACTAAAACATGAATATTTTTCATATTTAGAATTTTTTAAGTGCTACTTTTTTGGAAAATCTCAAATAAATTTGGAAAACACAAAGAAAAAATGGTTTTTTCAAATATTAACCAATATTGGAAGTAGTACAAAGATCTAATGTTCTGAACATTTCGCAAAACGTAATATATCTTAAAATTTTCGGCATTTTATTAAAAATATTTTTTCTGATATGATGATTTTTTAAAAATAATTTACTAAAAAAGGGAGAAATAAAAATAAAATTGAAAGGAAAAAAATAAAAAAGAAACTAGAAAGAAAAAGAGAAAGAAACGAAAAATGAAAAATAGAAACATAAGACAGAATAAAAAGAAGAAAATGGTTCAAGATAACTTGGGCGCGCTATACGAATTTGCGACTATTTTGTAATGAGAACAAAGATTTAATGTTTTGAAATTTTTTCAAAATGTAATGTATTTCAAAATTTTGATTTTTTTAAATTGAATTTTTCTGATATTATGAACTTTTTAGAAAAAATAGTATATGAAAAAGGGAGAAAGAAAAATAAAATTCAATGGAAAAAGGAAAAAGAAACAGAAAAGAAAAACAAAAAGAAATAGAAAAAGAAAAATAGAAACATAACTCAGAACAAAGAAAAAGAAAACAGGCCAGCCCAGCTTGGTGGCCATGTGCGAATTTGCTGCTATTGGACGCTCACTGCAATAAATAGAGTTTTGCTACTTACATGGGCACGAAAATAAACGGGCTGGCTTTGCTGGGCCACACTACTAGCGGCCCATGTATGAAATTCTGGCATTTTTCCTTTTCTAATAGAGAATGAACAAAAAATTAGTACCACCTCGAATAGAAAAAACTTTTCGATGATGAATGGATGAAAAAATTGGAGAAACACACCTTGCTTTATTAGTAGGTATAGATACATATCACTCTTCATTCATTGCATATCCCGGTACACCACTGGAGACATTCACATAGAGTCATATTTTATTCTAGTATCGAGTTGTAATTTTTGAGTTGTGAGAAATTAAAGTGTGATGATCATCATTATTAGAGCATTGTTCCAAGTGAGGAAAGGATGATGGAGACTATGATTCCCCCACAAGTCGGGATGAGACTCCGGACGAAAAGAAAAAAAAGAGAAGAGAAAAGAAAAAAAGAGGCCATAAAAAAAGAAAGAGGAAAAGGCCTAAATAAAAAAAGAGAGAAAAAGAGAGAAGGGACAATGTTACTATCCTTTTGCCACACTTGTGCTTCAAAGTAGCACCATGATATTCATGATACAGAGTCTCCTATGTTGTCTCTTTCATATACTAGTGGGAATTTTACATTATAGAACTTGGCTTGTATATTCCAATGACGAGCTTCCTCAAAATGCCCTAGGTCTTCGTGATCAAGCGAGTTGGATGCACACCCACTAATTTCTTTTGTTGAGCTTTCATACACTTATAGCTCTAGTGCACCCGTTGCATGGCAATCCCTACTCACTCACATTAATATCTATTGATGGGCATCTCCATATCCTATTGATACGCTTAGTTGATGTGAGACTATCTTCTCCTTTTTTGTCTTCTCCACAACCACCATTCTATTCCACATATAGTGCTATGTCCATGGCTCACGCTCATATTGAAGGAAATATGCCCTAGAGGCAATAATAAAGTTGTTCTTTATATTTCCTTATATCATCATAAATGTTTATTATTCATGATAGAATTGTATTAACTGGAAACTTAGTACATGTGTGAATACATAGACAAACAGAGTGTCACTAGTTTGCCTCTACTTAACTAGCTCATTGAATCAATGATGGTTATGTTTCCTAACCATAGATATGAGTTGTCAGTTGATTAACGGGATGACATCATTATATAATGATGTGATTGACTTGACCCATCCGTTAGCTTAGCACGATGATCGTTTAGTTTGTTGCTATTGCTTTCTCCATAACTTATACATGTTCCTATGACTATGAGATCATGCAACTCCCGAATACCGGAGGAACACTTTGTGTGCTACCAAACTTCACAACATAACTAGGTGATTATAAAGGTGCCCTACAGGTGTCTCCGATGGTGTTTGTTGGGTTGGCATAGATCGAGATTAGGATTTGTCACTCCGATTGTTGGAGAGGTATCTCCGGGCCCTCTCAGTAATGCACATCACTATAAGCCTTGCAAGCAATGTGACTAATGAGTTAGTTGCGGGATGATGCATTAGCGAACGAGTAAAGAGACTTGCCAGTAACGAGATTGAACTAGGTATTGAGATACCGACGATCGAATCTCGGGCAAGTAACATACCGATGACAAAGGGAACAACGTATGTTGTTATGCGGTTTGACCGATAAATATCTTCGTAAAATATGTAGGAGCCAATATGAGCATCCAGGTTCCGCTATTGGTTATTGACCGAAGACATGTCTCGGTCATGTCTACATAGTTCTCGAACCCGTAGGGTCCGCACGCTTAACGTTTGGTGACGACCGGTATTACGAGTTTATGTGTTTTGATGTACCGAAGATAGTTCGGAGTCCCAGATGTGATTACAGACATGATGAGGAGTCTCGAAATGGTCGAGACATAAAGATTGATATATTGGACGGCTATATCCGGACACTGAAAGTGTTCCGGGTGATTTCGGAGAAAACCGGAGTGCCGGAGGGGTTACCGGAACCCCCGGGGAAGTATTGGGCCTTAGTGGGCCTTAGGGGAGAGAGAGGGAAGCAGCCCAGGAGGTGGCGCCCCCTAAGGGGAGTCCGAATAGGACTAGGGGAGGGGGCACGGTCCCTCTTTCCCTCTCCCTCTCCCTCTCTTTCCTTCCCCCTCCCCCCTTCCTAGTAGGACTAGGAAAGGATGAATCCTACTCCTACTAGGAGGAGGACTCCTCCTCTCCTTGGGCGCCACTAGGTCCGGCGGGCCTCCCCCCTTGCACCTTTATATATGGGGGCAGGGGGCACCCTAGAACACACAAGTTGATTATTCCAAGCCGTGTGCGGTTCCCCCTCCACCATATTCCACCTCAGTCATATCGTTGCAGTGTTTAGGCGAAACCCTGCGCTGGTAACTTCATCATCACCGTCATCACACCGTCGTGCTGATGAAGCTCTCCCTCGAAGCTCTATTGGATCGTGAGTTCATGGGACGTCACCGAGCCGAACGTGTGCAGATCACGGAGGTGCCATACGTTCGGTACTAGGATCGGTCGATCGTGAAAACGTACGACTACATCAACCGCGTTGTCATAACGCTTCTGCTTACGGTCTACGAGGGTACGTGGACAATACTCTCCCCTCTTGTTGCTATGCATCACCATGATCTTGCGTGTGCGTAGGATTTTTTTTTGAAATTTCTACGTTTCCCAACAGTGGTATCTGAGCCAGGTTTATGCGTAGATGTTATATGCACGAGGAGAACACAATGCTTGCCGTCACTAGTTGATTCTTGATTCGGCGGTATTGTTGGATGAAGTGGCCCAGATCGACATTACGCGTACGCTTACGCGAGACTGGTTCTACCGACGTGCTTCGCACACAGGTGGCTGGTGGGTGTCATTTTCTCGATTTTTAGTTGAATCGAATTCAATGAACAGGGTTCTTTCTAAAGATCAAAAAGCAATCACTATACCACGTTGTGGTTTTTGATGCGTAGGTAAGAACGGTTCTTGCTCAGCCCATAGCAGCCACATAAAACTTGCAACAACAAAGTAGAGGACGTCTAACTTGTTTTTGTAGGGCATGCTGTGATGTGATATGGTCAAGACATGATGCTAAATTTTATTGTATGAGATGGTCATGTTTTGTAACAGAGTTATCGGCAACTCGCAGGAGCCATATGGTTGTTGCTTTATTGTATGAAATGCAATCGCCATGTAATTGCTTTACTTTATCACTAAGCGGTAGCGATACTCGTAGAACCAATAGTTGGCGAGACGACAACGATGCTACGATGGAGATCAAGGTGTCGCGCTGGTGACGATGGTGATCATGACAGTGAAGGAAATATGCCCTAGATGCAATAATAAAGTTGTTATTCATATTTCCTTATATCATGATGAATGTTTATTATTCATGCTAGAATTGTATTAACCAGAAACTTAGTACATGTGTGAATACATAGACAAACAAAGTGTCACTAGTATGCCTCTGCTTGACTAGCTCGTTGAATCAAAGATGGTTAAGTTTCCTAACCATAGACATGCGTTGTCATTTGATTAACGGGATCACATCATTTGATAATGATGTGATTGACTTGACCCATTCCGTTAGCTTAGCATTTGATCGATTAGTATATTGCTATTGCTTTCTTCATGACTTATACATGTTCCTATGACTATGAGATTATGCAACTCCTGAATACCGGAGGAACACTTTGTGTGCTACCAAACGTCACAACATAACTGGGTGATTATAAAGGTGCTCTACAGGTGTCTCCGATGGTACTTGTTGAGTTGGCATATATCGAGATTAGGATTTGTCACTCTGATTGTCGAAGATGTATCTCTGGCCCCTCTCGTAATGCACATCACTAGAAGCCTTGCAAGCAATGCTACTAATGAGTTAGTTGCGGGATGATGTATTATGGAACGAGTAAAGATACTTGCTGGTAACGATATTGAACTAGGTATTGAGATACCGACGATCGAATCTCGGGCAAGTAACATACCGATGACAAAGGGAACAACGTATGTTGTTATGCGGTTTGACCGATAAAGATCTTCATAGAATATATAGGAACCAATATGAGCATCCAGGTTCCGCTATTGGTTATTGACCGGAGATGAGTCTCGGTCATGTCTACATAGTTCTCGAACCCGTAGGGTCCACACGCTTAATGTTCGGTGACGATCGGTATTATGAGTTTATGTGTTTTGATGTACCGAAGGTAGTTCGGAGTCTCGGATGTGATCACAGGCATGACGAGGAGTCTCGAAATGGTCGAGACATAAAGATTGATATATTGTACGGCTATATTTGGACACCGGAAGGGTTTCGAGTGATCTCGGAGAATACCGGAGTGCCGGAGGGGTTACTGGAACCCCCCCAGGGGCTAATGGGCCTTGATGGGCCCTAGTGGAGAGAGAGAGGGGCCGGCCAGGGTAGGCCGCGCCCCCTCCCCTTGAGTCCGAATAGGACATGAAGGGGGGGGGCGCCCCCCTTGCCTTTCCCCTCTCCCACTCCTTCCTTTCCCCTCCTAGTGGGACTAGGAAAGGGGAGTCCTACTGCCACTGGGAGGAGGATTCCTCCTCTTGGCGCACCCTCCTAGGGCCGGCCGGCTGTCGGTGTCAAAACCGGCGGATCTCGGGTACGGGGTCCCAAACTTTGCATCTAAGGTCGATGGTAACAGGAGACAGGGGACACGATGTTTACCCAGGTTCGGGCCCTCTCTACGGAGGTAATACCCTACGTCCTGCTTGATTGATCTTGATGAATATGAGTATTGCAAGAGTTGATCTACCACGAGATCGTAATGACTAAACCCTAAAAGTCTAGTCTAGCTATGATAATGAATCTATCTCCCTCATCTGGACTAAGTCCTCCGGTTTATATAGACACCGGGAGGATCTAGGGTTACACAAGGTTGGTTACAAACAAAGGAATCTACATATTTGGTCACCAAGCTTGCCTTCCACACCAAGGAGAGTCCCATCCGGACACGGGTGCAGTCTTCGGTCTTCGTATCTCCATAGCCCATCAGTCCAGCCCATGGCTAACAGGCCGGACACCCGAGGACCCCTTAGTCCAGGACTCCCACAGTAGCCCCTGAACCTGGCTTCAATGACAAGGTATCCGACGCGTAGATCTGTCTTCGGCATTGCAAGGCGGGTTCCTCCTTCCAAACTCAAAGATAGTCTTCGGACATATCGAATGTGTCCGGACCTGTAACACATGCACCACACACAACCGCAGAGAGAATATAATAATCCACGAGTCCAATCAGCTGACCACTTTTTACAACATGACATTATGTCTGCCCGGTCATAATTTCGAACCGTTTTTCGTCTGCCACTCCATGTTTCGAGACGCGGTTGCCATTGGCATGTCTTGTCAAAGTAGAGATCATGTCCCCTTATTGCGGGATTCTCATCAATACGGGCGTGGGTAACCCAACCGTGCCGTTTACACAGCCCTTGGGAGTAGGCGAATTCTAAGGCAAGTGGGGAGGTGTTCAATATTCACTGCCCTTATAAGGAGATAAGAATCCCCTTTCTTCTCCCACGCCTTCTCTCTTCCTCTGCCCTTCCACTCTTGAGCTCCAACGCCCAAGTTCTCATCTTTTTCCCACTCGAGCAAGCACTCAACCATGTCCAGATCCAGAGGTCAAGGCAAGTGGATGGTCTCCTCCGTCAAGGAGGAGGACATTACTGAGCTTCGGGCGGCCGGGTACCTGGCGAAGGAAATCGCCCACCATCTTCCAGCCCAGGGGCAAGTCGTCCCAACACCGAAGCCCAATGAGAGGGTGGTATTCATCCCTAATTTCCTCCATGGGATAGGGTTTCCACTCCACCCTTTCGTCCGCGGGCTGATGTACTATTACGGGATAGACTTCCATGATCTATCCCGAACTCCTTCCTCAACATCTCAGCGTTCATCGTCATGTGTGAGGCCTTCCTCCGCATCCAACCCCACTTCGGGCTGTAGCTCAAGGTCTTCAATGTGAAGCCGAAGGTGGTGGATGGCCAGCACGCGGAGTGCGGAGATGCCATGGTGAGCAAGCTGACTAATGTCTCCTGGCCAAAAGGCACTTTCATGGAGACTGTCAAGGAATGGCAGAAACAATTTTTCTACATCACAGAACCCCGCGACGCAAACTGGGCCGCCGCTGCCGAATTCAACTCCGGCGCTCCAATGCGTCTCACCTCCTGGGTTGAAAAGAGCCTGAATTGGTCATCGTCAGATGGCCTGATAGCGCTAGAGACACGCGTTCAAAGTATGGTGGACAAGCATATCAAGCTTGTCGATATAATCCAGGTGATGCTAGTTCGCCGGATTCTCCCATGCCAAAGCTGAAGCCGCCCTCTATGGGAGTTTAATCCGAAGAAGCACCATACCCTGAAGAGGCTCTTCTAAACTTCTCACGAAGACGCCTGGAAGTTGCTCTTCAAGGGCAACGAGACACCACCGGCCATGGATTCGGACCGCGGGCACGACATCAATCACCTCGCCAATGAGGTATGTTATTTTTAACGCATTCCCTACTTGCTTGTTTCAAGGATGATATCTAAGCTATTATTTTCATTAATTCTTCAGGACTGGATGGAGAGGATGAAGCAGATCCGGTGTCTGGCTCCGCTGCTTGAAGAACCAGTCATTTCGCGTTTAGCGAAGATGCTGGTGCCGGTGCTCTATACGGCGCCGGCGAAGAAGGCCACGGGGAAGGCCAAGGGGGTCCAGAGTGGCCCCCGCCACAAGGGCGCTTCGGATGCGACGTCCGAAGACAAGACCCGTTCCTCCGTCGCCGAAGACGACGACGATGAGGAGGAGAAGAGGAACTCTCCCTTTGATGGATGGAGGAAGAAGAGGGCGGCCTCCACAATTCTGGAGGCGGAGGCGCCCAAGAAGGGGAAAGGCCCGCTCGCGGGCAGCTCCGCATGGGACGTCGATAGCAGTCCGGAGCGACGCCCCCGCACTAAGCCTCGGGCCGCATCGTAAGTGCTAAGACTCGTACATGCCCATAAATCTAACCTCTCCTCTTTGTCGTATTGACATGATTATTATGCTATTGCAGTCCGGCCCATGATAGTTCCCAGTTGAAAAGATCGAGAAGAGGTGTCTAGAGGGGGGGGGGGTGATTAGACACTAAGTACCAAACATTGCAGTTTTTAACTTCTTTAGTTGAAGTGGAGTTTTGGCACAAGTTTAAGAAGCACAATACATATCAAGCAAGCATGCAAAGAGTCTATGAGCAGCGGAAAGTAAAGCATGCAACTTGCAAGAATGTAAAGGGAAGGGTTTGGAGAATTCAAACACAATGGGAGACACGGATGTTTTTGTCGTGGTTTTGATAGGTGGTGCTATCGTACATCCACGTTGATGGACACTTCAACACACGGAGGGTAACGGTTGCGCGAGTCCATGGAGGGCTCCAGCCACGAAGGGTCCACGAAGAAGCAACCTTGTCTATCCCATCATGGCCATCGCCCACGAAGGACTTGCCTCACTAGCGGTAGATCTTCATGAAGTAGGCGATCTCCTTGCCCTTACAAACTCCTTGGTTCAACTCCACAATCTTTGTCGGAGGCTCCCAAGTGACACCTAGCCAATCTAGGAGACACCACTCTCCAAGAAGTAACAAATGGTGTGTTGATGATGAACTCCTTGCTCTTGTGCTTCAAATGATAGTCTCCCCAACACTCAACTCTCTCTCACAGGATATGGATTTGGTGGGCTGGAGATCAAGATTCATATGGTGGGAATGGAATATCTTGGCCTCAACACATGAGTAGGTGGTTCTCTCTCAGAAAATGTGTATTGGAAGTGTAGGAATGTTCTGATGGCTTTCTCCACGAATGAAGAGTGGGTGGAGGGGTATATATAGCCTCCACACAAAATCTAATCGTTACACACAACTTGCCAATCTCGGTGGGACCGAATTGATAAACTCGGTCGGACCGATTTAGCAAATTTAGTGACCGTTAGGGTTTTCGGTGTGACCGATTGGATCATCTCGGTAGGACCGATGTGCTAGGGTTAGGGTAAATCCAAAACTCGGTTTGACCGATTACTCAAACTCGGTGGGACCGATTTGGGTAATAAGCGAAACAGAGAGTTGGCCAAGCAAACTCGGTGGGGCCGATTGCATATCTCGATGGGACCGAAAATATTGCAACAGGTAACAGAGAGTTTGCAAGACCATCTCAGTGAGACCGAGATCCCATCGATGAGATCGAACTGATTAGGGTTTCTGGCAGTGGCTATGTCAACTGAACTCAGTGGCTCCGGATAGAAAGAATCGGTGGGGCCGAGTTTGACTTTTGTTTTAGTACATATTTGGAAGTGAGAAAGTGGTTGAGGGCTTTGGAGCATATCACTAAGCACTTTGAGCAAGCAAGCCATTAAGCAACACCTCATCCCTTCTTAATAGTATTGGCTTTCCTATAGACTCAATGTGATCTTGGATCACTAAAATAGAAAATGTGGAGTCTTGAGCTTGGAGCTTGAGCCAATCCTTTGTCCTTAGCATTTTGAAGGGGTTCCACATCCTCTAGTCCATGCCACTTCATTGTTGAATTTATTTGAAACATACTAGGTAAAAGTGTTAGTCCACCAAGACATATGTTGTCATTAATTACCAAAACCACCTAGGGAGCACTTGTGCTTTCAATCTCCCCCTTTTTGGTAATTGATGGCAACATACATCAAAGCTTTAGATAAAGATATAGAGAATATCAAGTAAAGCTTTGGAAAGACATGTAACAAGCATAGGCTCCCCTACATGTATGCAAACATGTGAATATGGTATATAGAAGCATGTGAGAGCATAACCATGACAGAGTAGCAATGTGTTACATGTATCTTGGCTATATGCATCAGAGCAAGTGATGAAAATATGAGAAATGTACCTTCATGCCCATGAGTCCTTCTTGCAAACAGTATGTACATCAGCTAGAGTTTCTCATACACATGACTATGATGCATATACTTATCTTGTGGTCTTGAGTTGGCTAGGATGGGATGAGCCTGTGTAAACAAGGTTAGATAACACAGATGCACCCACTAGCTAGAGCAAACAAAAGAAACCACAAGAGTACCAAGACTGGGATGACATGTAGAGTGAGTACAGAGTACCACGATAGATATTGACATGTCCCCAAAGAGATAGATATGCAATGAATTTAAGAATTTTCTTTCCCTTGGAAGTCTTGCTCCCCCTGAATCTAGCATGGGATACTGGGAGAAGATAGGGAACAAAAAAAACAGAGCTCAAAGACCAAATGAACAGAGCTAACGCAAATAAGCACATATGAACATGTCTTTCCCCCAAGAAGACATGTGGCATCTCTCCTCTTGAACATCAAGCATGTGGGATCCTTGAAGATTACTCTTCCTGGAGTATTCCCTCCCCCTAGAGATCTCTCCCCCCTAGAGATATTATTAAACTTTGATGTGATCTCTCTCTCTCCCCCTTTGACATCAATTTCCAAGAAGGGCCTTCTGGAATTTGTTGCGAATGGGTTCGGTCCTTGAATCACAGTACAAAGCATTAAGGTAAATGTGATGCTTGCAGAGGACAAGATTCATTGAGTGGAGCTGGAACAAGAAAAAAAAACAGGAATAAATGGCAAAATGTTTTTCTTGTAGTGAAATCGGTGTCACCGAGTTGTATGCTTCGGTTGCTCCAAAAAATCTTCGGCTAGACCAGAAACATGAAACCGGTGGAACCGAGTTCATCACAGAGAAAAACACTTGTCACCTCAGCTCACTAGACAAATAAGATCTCACAAAGATTTGCAATGAATTTGATGCAGAAAATGCAGAACAAAAAGCAAAGAAAAGAAACTAAAAGATCTAGATGAAGTACAAACATGCATGGGACAAATGCAAGAACACAGAAAAGAACACAAGAGAGCTTCGTCTAGAGTTGGGCGGGGACAAAGTCACCTATGTTAGAATACATTGACTTAGGAGTCAAGTGAGATCACTTGATCATAGGTCGTACTCATTGTTTAAGCTCAAAATGGGGTTACCATTTTTCGTTTAAGTATCTTGATGTATTCACATCTTGTCGAGTTGCTTTGACTCATGACTTGGAGTAAAGCTACTCTAAGATGGAATAACATACCTTGGGTGGCGGTGTTGATCTTGATCATGTAGTTGAACTTGTGTGGGTTGCTCAAGGTTGATGTAGCCCATCAAGAGTTGGTAGCACCCTTTGGATTTTGAGTTCATCTACCTACATGGGTTAGTTTTCGCAAGGAAGAACACTTGTGTATCCAACATGACAATCATGAAACTCAACATAGAATTTGTCAAAGGATATGTTTGAAAGGTTTCGTGCTTCCTTGTCATCAACCACCATTGTGTAGAGACTTGGTGATGTAGAGATTGCTCAAGATGTGAGTGAGTTGCAATCTCATAGAATTATATTCATCCAAGTACCTACAAGGGTTAGATAACATGCAAGATGCAAATTTTCAAGACATAGGATAATCATCATAGGAGAAATATCAAGTGATTAGTCATAAGCTCAAGTCTTGCATGTATCCAATGAAGTTCCTACTCCAAGTTTGAAGCATCAATGATGTTCAATTCACCTCTTAACCTGCAAAACACTTTCTCATCAAGTGGTTTAGTGAATATATCCTCTAATTGCTTATCAGTGCAAACATGCTTAAGGTTTATGTCACCCTTAGCAACGTGATCTCGAATGAAATGATGACGAACTTCAATATGCTTAGTTCGAGAGTGTTGCACAGGATTGTGAGCAATCTTGATAGCACTTTCATTGTCACAAAGTAATGGAACATGTTTCACATATATCCCATAATCTTTAAGAGTTTGGGTCATCCAAAGTAATTGAGCACAACATGAACCAGCGGCAATGTATTCCGCTTTGGCGGTGGATAAGGATACCGAGTTTTGTTTCTCGGAAGACCAAGACACAAGAGATCTACAAAGGAATTGACAAGTACCCGAAGTGGACTTTCTATCAACCTTGTCACCGGCATAGTCCGAGTCGGAGTAGCCAACAATATCAAAGGAATCCCTCTTTGGATACCAAATGCCAAAATTTGGTGTATGTATTAAGTATCTCACTATCCTCTTCACGGCCTTAAGATGACATTCCTTAGGAGCATCTTGATATCGTGCACACATGCACACACTTAACATGATATCGGGACGTGAAGCACATAGATATAACAATGAACCAATCATAGAGCGGTAAACTTTTTGATCAACTGGTTCACCATCTTTGGTCAAATCAAGATGTCCACTAGTAGGCATGGGTGTAGTCATACCTTTGCATTCTTGCATATTGTACTTCTTTAATAAGTCCTTGGTGTACTTCATTTGAGAGACAAAGGTGCCTTCCTTAGTTTGCTTGATTTGCAAACCAAGAAAGAATTTGAGTTCACTCATCATAGATATCTCAAACTTCTCCGACATTAGCTTCCCAAACTTTTCACTAAAATGAGGGTTAGTTGATCCAAATATAATATCATCGACATAAATTTGGCATACAAATAATTCTCCATTAACCCTTTTAGTAAAAAGAGTAGAATCTATTTTTCCAATTTCAAAGCCTTTTCAATAAGGAACTTGGTCAAGCATTTATACCATGCTCTAGGAGCTTGTTTAAGACCATAAAGGGATTTGTGAAGTTTGTAGACATGATTAATTAGGTTTCTTAGGATTGACAAAGCCGGGAGGTTGCTTAACATAAACCTCCTCCTCAATTTCACCATTTAGAAAAGCACTTTTAATGTCCATTTGGTACAAAGTGATATCATGGTGATTAGCATAGGCAAGTAAGATGCAAATGGACTCAAGTCTAGCAACGGGAGCATATGTCTCACCATAGTCCATACCTTCGACTTGTGTGTAGCCTTGGGTGACGAGACGTGCTTTGTTGCGAACCACTTGTCCATCTTCATCTTGCTTGTTGTGAAACACCCATTTGGTACCAATGATGTTGTGGTTGTTGTCGGGCTTTTCAACCAATGTCCACACTTGATTTCTCTCAAAGTTGTGTAGCTCTTCATGCATAGCGTTTATCCAGTCCTGATCCTCCAATGCTTCTTCAACCTTCATAGGTTCAATTCTACATATGAATGAGTAATGTTCACAAAAGTTAGCCAAACGAGTTTTAGAGCGAGTGATTCTCCTGGTTTGGATATCATTGTAGATTTGCTCCACGGGATGATCTTTAGCCATTCTTGCTCGAACTCGTGAAAGCTTTTGCTTGGGTCTTGGTTGAACATCTTCTTCATCTTGTTCTTCTTCTTGTCCTACTTCATTGTTAGCGTTGTCGTTCTCCTGTCGTGGTGGAGAAGGAGGTTGTTGACGTTCGTCTTGGTGCACTTCCTCGTTTTCTTCATCTTGGCGTGTCCTACTCGTGGATGCTTCCGTATCAACTCTTGGTTCACCTTGTCATGAGGTAGAAGCTTCCACTTGGATGGACGAGGTACTCTCCTTTATATCCATTGGACGAATCTTGCCAATAGACATGTCTTGGATTGCTTCCGAGGGAACTTTGTCTCCTACATCAATTGGCAATTTCTCTACTTGCGAGCCATTAGATTCATCAAACTTCACATCTACCATTTCTTCAACCTTTCGGGTGAAATTGTTGTAGACACGGTATGTGTGAGAGTTTGAGCCATAACCAAGTAGGAAACCTCCATGAGACTCAGGAGCAAATTTAGAACGACGATGCTTATCAAGAATGTAGCACTTTGAGCCGAATACTCGAAAGTATCCAACTTGGGGTTTGTTACCGGTGAGGAACTCGTATGCTGTCTTGCCGAGTAGCTTGTGAAGATACAAGCGATTTGTTGCATGACAAGCTGTCTCAACCGCTTCCACCCAAAAGTGTTTTGGCGTCTTGTACTCATCAAGCATCGTTCTTGCCATCTCGATAAGAGTCTGGTTCTTCCTCTCAACAACTCCATTTTTTTGAGGTGTGTACATAGCCGAGAACTCATGTGCGATCCCTTCTTCGTCAAGAAAGGTGTCCACATTTGCGTTCTTGAACTCCGTTCCGTTGTCGCTCTGAACCTTCTTGATCTTCATGTCAAATTGATTTTGGGCCTTCCTAGCAAAGTTTTTGAAGATCTTTTGGACCTGCAATTTGTCATCAAGAAAGAACACCCACGTAAATCTTGAAAAATCATCAACTATGACTACACCAAATGAGTTACCACCTAGACTCTTGTAGGCATTTGGACCAAAGAATTCCATGTGAAGTAGCTCGAGTGGTCTTCTTGTGGTCATGATGTTCTTAGTGCGATGACTTCCTCCAACTTGTTTCCCTGCTTGACAAGCACTACAAAGACTATCCTTGTCAAATATGACATCATTAACGCCAAGGATATGATTTCCTTTAATGAGTTTGTCAAGGTTTCGCATGCCCACATGGCCTAGTCTTCTATGCCACAACCAGCCTTTAGAAGATTTAGCAATTAAGCAAGTTCTAGGTTGAGCCTTTGTAGCGACCCGACCTCAGACGGTCAAGTCTCTGTGCTTAAGTGTCATCCTTGGATCGGTATGCTGACACACACAATACTCGAGGATTTATAAAAGAGGTAAATCACATGTATAAAGTAACGTAAATACTATTACCTCAATCCAAATAGCGGAAGTAACAACAAGGTTGTCGATTCCCATCAACACCAACGGCAAAGTTGAGTGTAGAAATCGTAACCCTAACGTATCACTTACTCGTCGTAAGATTCCTGCAACATGAGATGTTGCAGCCACAAAGGGTCAGTACATTGAATGTACTAGCAAATTCACACCAGAGGATAATGATGAATAATAGCTATCACTACATGCATATATGGCTAGTGGAAAAGCTCTATGGTTATAATGTTTTTGCGAAAAGCCAATTTTTCCCTATAGCAAAGGAATATATTTTATTTAATTACAAAGTTGGTTGAAAATATTGAGAAGGTTCCTCCAACTCAATCCCAAAATAATAATCATTAACCCAATCAAGTTGATTAAATAGAGTGTTGAGATCAACATGAATATCCAAAGACCAGAGACTCAAAATTTTCCATAACCGGGGACACGGCTAACCATGACTAGTTTATACACTCTGCAGAGGTTTGCGCACTTTTCCCCACAAGACTCGATCACCTCCGTTGGATTTCTCGCACTACATGGTGTTTGAGAAACGGATGACCGAGACACAGTCTTTCAGAAACATTAACTCTCTACTCTGGGCAGACCATACCAAACCTACAACCCACTACCTGCTGATCCACCTCTTCAAGAGCTTCACGTAACTTACTCAACTATGCTAGAGCCCATAATAGCTTGTGGCTGCACACGGAAGTTTCTAGAATGAATAATCTTATGATCCCTTTGAGTCTGGGTGGCGGTCCATAGGAAGATCACACGGGTACTCCAGGATTTCCAAAAATACAGGCAACACTGGGTACTCCAGGTGCCTCAATCCTCCCAGATGTGTATTTAAGTTGCCACCTTAAGTTGAACCATTAATTAACAATCTCACATCTGCCATGGATTTCACTCACCCAAACCACGTCTACGAGCATAGCATAGCAAATTAAGCAACGCGTAGAAGTAACTCCCAAGGGTTTGAATGTAACAGGGTAATAGGTTCTACCTCATCAACTACTTCCCAACCCACATGTTAATGACATCCTAATCATGCAATGTTTGAGGATTGGAACTAATGCATAAAAACTGGGTGATAAAAGGGATATGATCAAAGTGTGAACTTGCCTGCAATGTTGATGAAGATGATTCACACTCATAACTCTTGATAGATCAACTCGTCACACTCCGATCAATCTATCGTAAGCAAGCAATAGTAACCACACATAAGCAATCACTCAAAAGATCGAAAAGAACGAAGAAAACAATTCGGAAAACATCAAAACCAAACAAATAACTCTTGCAACATAAAACAATTTCTAACAGTACCAAAATTAGGTGAATTTGGCCTTATCAGAAAGTTTAGATCAAGAGCTTCGATTTGCAAAAAGAATCAACTAAATCGGAGTTACGAAACTCAAGTTATGATCAAACGAAGTTCAAAGTCAAATCTGATCTAGTTCAAATTTTAAACTTTCAAAAACATGTTTGAGTTGGATTACTGGATAGAGGAGATCGTAACGAAGAAGTGGGCGTTGGTTTCATTTAATTTGGATGACCGAGTAAAAAGTTATGGAGGCTGTATGGGTCTATATTTATTGATGGAGAAGAGGCTTATGTATCAAAGGCTAGGCAATGTGGGACTAAATCTATATGTACGCAGATGAAATTTGAAAATGATTGCATGGGCTAAAAGTTCGGCCCGGCCGCGCGCGTACACTGGCGTGGCAGGTTTTTTTTTCAAAGGAAAAAAGAAAAGAAAATCTAGAAAGAAAAGGTTGGCTGGGCCTGGCCCACTTAGGAAAAAAATGAGGCGCCTGCTGCCACTATGCTACGCATGTAGGCGATAAATAAATATGGGCCGCACGTATAGTTTTCTTAAAAAATATAAACAGAGAGAAACCGAATAAAGAAAAATAAAGTAAAATTTTATATAGTCATATTATATATCAAAATTTTCAGAAAAAGATTTTCTACAACATGAACATTTTTCTAACGTCAAATAAAATCCACAAAAATTTGAATAAATTAAACAGTGCTACTGGTGCAATAAAAACTCACTAAAATCATTTTAGAAACACCAAAATGATTTCAAAGTAATTTTTCTCCAAATTTATATTGTAGGGAATCATGTTACCCTATTTTCTGTATATTTTATTTTTGGAGAAAAATAATTTGAATAAAACCCAAATAACTCCAAATTGAAAATAATTTCAAAAGGATTTTAAATTTTGGTCCTTTTAAACTCCCAACTCATATTTCATATAATTTGAAGAAGTCATTTTATCTTCTCTCATGAAAATCATTGAGTTGCTTGAAGTTTCTGAATTAAAAATATTTCCAAATGAAATTCAAATCTTTTCAAAACCCTTTTCATTTATTTAAATGGAAGAAGTCATGTCATCTTCTCTCGAGGGTTTTGTATTTGAAAAGAATTTGAATTCACGGAGATCATAAATGCAAAAATGGAAGTTTGGGAAAGTCCTTTTATTCCCTCTCATTTAACTTTCAAAAAGTTCGAATTCACTCACTTTCAGTCAATCAATCAAACAATCAATCAAATGTATCTATTTAATATAACATTCCAAAATTTAGAATTTTGGGATGTTACAAACCTACCACCCTTAAAATGAATCTTGTCCTCGAGATTCGGAGAGGCTAGAAAGAAATAGGTTAGGTTTGGGAGTCTTCTCAAAATCCATCAATTGTCGCAGGAGGGGGTCTGGAGTGCTACCACCCTTAGAAGCATGGTTACGGTTCCATCAAAACTCATATACTCCATCCTTATTCTTGAGAGGGCCGGTCTTCTCAGATCGTAAGGATAATTCCTTCTCTGGCTCTTCCGGCAGCGGCATAACCTTTTCCTCAATTTTTCTGTACTTTCATCCTAGTAAGGTTATTCCGAGACTGGGTCTTCTTAGCTGAAGGGTCTGGAGCCAATACTAATCAACTATCGATATCTCATGGTGGTCAACAATTTATGGTTTCTCCTGCAGGAAATGGGTCTGGGTTGATCCTCACCGTATAACGTACGGTTGGCAAAAAGTTGTCATGTACAAGGGAAAAATTCTTATACCATTCTAAGGTTTAATATCGTCGTCTCTCTACTATAGGCAAGTCACTCAGATTTACCATCCCATATAGCAAGGCGAACAATAAGAGTAAGTCGGTATGGTGATCAATCCATCCCGCACCCAAATCATTACCATGTATACAGTTTAGCAAATCTCGCATACTAACACTCGGTCATCCTCACAAGCATTGCAGAATTTCTCTTGTCGATGAATGAAGTTCGGATATATCCATAGATTCTGCAAGCCAGACAAATATCTATCGTTCCTTCACAACTCTCAGGTATTGCGTTACTCCTATAAAATCGTCTGTCGTTAAACATCGTATCTTCCTCTAGGGTTTTTCCTTCAGCAAGAATGTGCTTGCTTCTTGGCAGGTCCTAGGGCCTGTGGGTTATGGCCCATCTCATCACTTGTAGTCCTTGAACTTATCATCGGGCAACTGATCATTATTCCAACTTCCAACTTCCTAGTATTCTTAAATCCATCCAATTGTACTGTCTTCCTTCCTTCTATTGGCACCAAACTAGGACATGATTACTCAGACTCATCATGGAGTTTCCATTGATCCATATTTCCGACATCATACCTCCTTTATATCCAATAGTAATTTATCTCTTCATCCTCGTGGGATATCCCTCATACCGAGATAAAAGCTTATACTTATGAAGTCCATATTCCACTTCGTGGAACATCATTATCCTTTCCAGGGTCAAGCGTCCTTACAGGGGAATATTGGCCATCTCTGCATCGCACTTCTTCAACTGGGAAACGTGAAACATATCATGAACTCCTGAAAGTCCTTCGGGTGACTCCAACTTGTTGGCCACTTCTCCCATATGCTCCAAAACTCGGTATGGTCCTACAAATCTCGGGGATAACTTTCCCTTAACTCCAAATCGTTTAACTCCTCGCAGAGGGGGCGAAGACATGTTCTGTCTCCAATCTCCTAGACTACCTCCTTGAGTTTTTGAGTCTGCATAACTTTTTTGCTTGGACTGGGCTACCTTCAGTCTATCTCGAATCAACTTAACATTCTATTCTAACTCCTTGATCACATTTGGTCCAAACAACTGACGGTCTCCAACTTCATCCCACATACTCTTGGGGTATCACACATATCGAGAAAAACTCGTATTCATTTTGCCCGAAATCCACTCAGTGGAGTATCCTTATCTTTTCCAGGGGTCAAGGGTTCTTACAGGGTACTACCACCCTTAAAATGCACAAATCTTCCATAGACCATATTTCTCATATCCTCAAAAATGGTCAAAATCCTTCTTCATAGAGTAACAACTCATAAAATCCATATCAGTTCCAACGATGCTTACTTTATTCATTCTCAAATGATTACAATCTCTCGCTTTTCCATTACATGTCTCAACTCAACACCTCATTATAAAAGAAAATGTTCTCACTTCTACTACTCCATTTCTTTTGTTGCAAACTCACTATCTAGCACAAGTCTCCTTCTCCTTGGGGCATCCTCTGGCAAAGTGCCCTGCTCTATTACAACGAAAACATATTACTTCTGACAAGTCTCGAGGTTTCCTTTTTGGGCAACTGCTGAGGTGGTGCCCTGACTCCTTGCACCTGTAACAGGTAATATGACTCAGGTCCTTCCTGGAATCCAATCTACTTCTCTTCCTGGACCTTTCCATGCCAATCATGGCTTCTATTTCTTGTGGGTCATACTCTACTTCCTCCGTCGGGAATTCTACTAGATCCCCATTCATACAATTATGGAAGATGTGTCCTTCTTCTCCACATGAATAGCAAGACTTAGTGCAGGGTTTACTCGAGTCCTCTTTAGGAGTGTCCTCCACATCTTCCTTCATCACGGGTTCTTCTAAAATTTCCATAAGGGCTCCTTTCTTTACTTATTTCTTCTGCTGTACGGTTCTTCATACCATGGGGTAAATGTGACACTAAGTAGGATAGTGGGTAGTCCCTTCACACGAGAAACAAGTAATCTGCCTAGTTGGGCATTCTTCAACTGGGTGACTTCCTTCACAATCAGGGCATTCATCCTTGTGTTCTTTATGGGTGTGTCCTATTTCTCCACAAATCTTGCATGCACAAGGTTTCTTCATATCCTTTCCATAAGGCTTCAACTTCTGGGACACAAAATGAGATCTTTGTAGAGTCAACTTAAATTCTTTCCAAGTGGTTACTCCTTGCCATCCATTGATGGTTTGGTACATCCTCCACCAAGTAGCAGCACCTCTTTCAAAGCACTGAAGAGCATGCTGGGTCATATCCTTTCTGACTATAGGGTTATTCTTCATGTGATCCTCCATGTTCTGAATCCATCGGTCCGTCTCCAATTGACTTATCGGTCTAGGGAAACATGAGTTCATCTCCATTCATCCTCTATTGGGTCCAAGGGTTTTGGGGCGAGATGAGAGAGAGGGAGAGGGATGCACAATACAAACAATGGTTTTGAAAAGACAGATTTTATCTATAGTTGTTGGAAAAACATCAAACAAATGACAACTCACAAACGTCACATCTAACGTAGGTATAACAGGGGTTTGGTCTTCTAAAGGTCAATAAATCTTCAAAATTGCCAAACTCTTCAAGTCTTGTTCATGTCTTCGATGGCTTCTTCCGATCGTGCTTGTCCTTCTCAAGTTCTTTTGCCAAATCATCTTTGTTGATGCGAAGTCTCTCGTGACATCCTTTAATATTTATGGAGTTGCATTCCAAACTTCTGGGTTTCAACATCCTTGGCATGAACCATGATCCTACTGTCCTTCAGTTCCTGACGAATCTCCTGTATCTCAAAGTTTTGCTCCTCCAGCTTGGCTACTTTCAGCTTCTGGATCCTGAGTTCTCCACGAAATGCTCCTTGTCAAAATACGGCTTCCTGAAGGTCCATCTTAAACTTCTTGATGTAACACTCCAGATCCTGGTGATACACCGGCTAAGGTTAAACTTCATCTTGCTGATAGGTGCTCCATCAGCCTTCTACCATCCAATCCTTCCATGCATATGCATGTTTAACTCCTCACGACGACAATGGCATAAGCGGGTGATAACACCATGATTAACTGTGTCTATGCCCATGTTACCGCCACGAGCTTTCATTCCATAATTGATGTCTTTAGGGTTTTTTTCTGGACAAAACTTTGAGTTCTCATGCTCCATGTTCCGGTCTTTCTCCGATACACCTTGATCTCGGGCATTGACAGCTTCCTTAGTCTGCCAAGTTCCATAAGAGGTGCCTTCCTAGGTCATAAAATCTGGAAAATTCTACAGGGCCTTCAAATTCTCCTAGTCTTCAGAGTCTTCACCCGTTGTAGTTTCCATTATTATAATACATGGTAAAATCCTCTTCATTCCGAAGTGGTCTTAGTTGTCCGATACCTTGTACTTCTTGAAGTGGTCTCATTAGTCGAATCCTCGTGTGGTCAAAAAGGGAAAAAGGGTATGGTCTCACTAAAATGAAATATTTGAATAACCTCAGAAGAGAAGAGAGGAAAAGATCTTTTTGAAAATGAAGTTGTAGAGAAAATCTTCCCCACGGACTTGCCAATCTCTAGGGTCACGTCCTATAGTCAACATGTGCTCTGATACCATCTTGTAGCGACCCGACCTCAGACGGTCAAGTCTCTGTGCTTAAGTGTCATCCCTGGATCGGTATGCTGACACACACAGTACTCGAGGATTTATAACAAAGGTAAATCACATGTGTAAAGTAACGTAAATACTATTACCTCAATCCAAATAGCGGAAGTAACAACAAGGTTGTCGATTCCCATCAACACCAACGACAAAGTTGAGTGTAGAAATCGTAACCCTAACGTATCACTTACTCGTCATAAGATTCCTACAACATGAGACGTTGCAGCCACAAAGGGCCAGTACATTGAATGTACTGGCAAATTCACACCAGAGGATAATGATGAATAATAGCTATCACTACATGCATATATGGCTGGTGGAAAAGCTCTATGGTTATAATGTTTTTGCGAAAAGCCAATTTTTCCCTACTGCAAAGGAATATATTTTATTTAACTACAAAGTTGGTTGAAAATATTGAGAAGGTTCCTCCAACTCAATCCCAAAATAATAATCATTAACCCAATCAAGTTGATTAAATAGAGTGTTGAGATCAACATGAATATCCAAAGACCAGAGACTCAAAATTTTCCATAACCGGGGACACGGCTAACCATGACTAGTTTATACACTCTGCAGAGGTTTGCACACTTTTCCCCACAAGACTCGATCGCCTCCGTTGGATTTCTCGCACTACATGGTGTTTGAGAAACGGATGACCGAGACACAGTCTTTCAGAAACATTAACTCTCTACTCTGGGCAGACCATACCAAACCTACAACCCACTACCTGCTGATCCACCTCTTCAAGAGCTTCGCATAACTTACTCAACTATGCTAGAGCCCATAATAGCTTGTGGCTGCACACAGAAGTTTCTAGCATGAATAATCTTATGATCCCTTTGAGCCTGGGTGGCGGTCCATAGGAAGATCACACGGGTACTCCGGGATTTCCAAAAGTACAGACAACACTGGGTACTCCAGGTGCCTCAATCCACCCAGATGTGTATTTAACTTGCCACCTTAAGTTGAACCATTAATTAACAATCTCACATCTGTAATGGATTTCACTCACCCAAACCACGTCTACGAGCATAGCATAGAAAATTAAGCAACGCGTAGAAGTAACTCCCAAGAGTTTGAATGTAACAGGGTAATAGGTTCTACCTCATCAACTACTTCCCAACCCACATGTTAATGACATCCTAATCATGCAATGTTTGAGGATTGGAACTAATGCATAAAAACTGGGTGATAAAAGGGATATGATCAAAGTGTGAACTTGCCTGCAATGTTGATGAAGATGATTCGCACTCATAACTCTTGATAGATCTACTCGTCACACTCCGGTCAATATATCGTAAGCAAGCAATAGTAACCACACATAAGCAATCACTCAAAAGATCGAAAAGAACGAAGAAAACAATTCGGAAAACATCAAAACTAAACAAATAACTCTTGCAACATAAAACAATTTCTAACAGTATCAAAATTAGGTGAATTTGGCCTTATCAGAAAGTTTAGGTCAAGAGCTTCGATATGCAAAAAGAATCAACTAAATCGGAGTTACGAAACTCAAGTTATGATCAAATGAAGTTCAAATTCAAATCTGATCTAATTCAAATTTTAAACTTCCAAAAACATGTTTGAGTTGGATTACTGGATAGAGGAGATCGTAATGAAGAAGTGGGCGTTGGTTTCATCAAATTTGGATGAGCGAGTAAAAAGTTATGGCTATTTGAAAAATCAGGTCCAAACTGTTTTATGGAAGAAAAATAGCTACAGCTAAAGTCTAATGTATAAATACGTAGACTAATTGATAATCTAATTATTTTATCGTATTAGTCTATAAAATAATAAACTACGGAAGTATAACAAACAAAGAAAGATACCTTTATAAGGCAGAAAAAAGACGACTTTGAAGAGAAGAGACAATTTCCAGAAGTCGCGCCGGAGAGGAGAAAAATATTTTCCTTTAAAGAATCTAGTCAAACCAAAATATTGATTTTAATCCAAATCGGATGATTTTTGGAGGCTGTATGGGTCTATATTTATTGACGGAAAAGAGGCTTAGGGATCAAAGACTAGACAATGTGGGACTAAATCTATACGTACGCAGATGAAATTTGAAAAAGATCGCATCGGCTAAAAGTTCGGCCCGGCCGCGCGTACGCTGGCGTGGCAGTTTTTTTGCCAAAGGAAGAAAGAAAAGAAAATCTGGAAAGAAAATTTTGGCTGGGCCTGGCCCACTTAGGAAAAAAAATGAGGCGCTTGCTGCCACTATGCTATGTGTGTAGGCGATAAATAAATATGGGCCGCACGTACAGTTTTTTTTAAATATAAACAGAGGGAAACCGAATAAAGAAAAATAAAGTAAAACTTTATATAGTCATATTATATATCAAAGTTTTGAGAAAAAGATTTTCTACAACATGAACATTTTTCTAATGTCAAATAAAATCCACAAAAAATTGAATAAATTAAACAGTGCTACTGGTGCAATAAAAACTCACTAAAATCATTTTAGAAACACCAAAATGATTTCAAATTAATTTTTCTCCAATTTTGTATTCTAGGGAATCATGTTACCCTATTTTCTGTATATTTTATTTTTGGAGAAAAATAATTTGAGTAAAACCCAAATAACTCCAAATTGAAAATAATTTCAAAAGGACTTTAAATTTTGATCCTTTTAAACTCCCAACTCATATTTCATATAATTTGAAGAAGTCATTTTATCTTCTCTCATGAAAATCATTGAGTTGCTTGAAGTTTCTGAATTAAAAATATTTCCAAATGAAATTCAAATCTTTTCAAAACCCTTTTCTTTTATTTAAATGGAAGAAGTCATGTCATCTTCTCTCGAGGGTTTTGTATTTGAAAAGAATTTGAATTCATGGAGATCATAAATACAAAAATGGAAGTTCGGAAAAGTCCTTTTATTTCCTCTCATTTAACTTTCAAAAAGTTCGAATTCACTCACTTTCAGTCAATCAATCAAATAATCAATCAAATGTATCTATTTAATATAACAGTCCAAAATTTAGAATTTTGGGATGTTACAGCCTTTTTAGTGAAATCAACAATCTAAAGATCTCTACGTGTACCGGTAAAGACCATTTTATGATTATCTCTACGAAACACTTGGCAGTCTACTTCAGTAAATAGGACATTGAAACCGAAATCAACAAGTCTAGATACTGAAAGTAAGTTGTAGCCAAGAGATTCAATGAGCATGACATTTTGTATGGAGCTATCATGTGATATGGCCACCTTACCAAGGCTAACCACCTTACCCTTTGAATTATCACCAAAAGTGACATACTTCCGAGGACCGTCGTTTTCAGCAAGCTCACGGAACATGTCTTTATCTCCGGTCATATGATCAGTACATCCACTATCAAGGACCCATTCCTTTCCTCCAGCCATGTAGCCGCGAGGATTTGCCATAAGACCAAAGTGTCTCATCGCATCATCGAGATCATAGTCACTATCATCATCATCCTCATCAGAGTATCCATGTTCAACATCATCTTGTGGCTGATCAATTCCTAGAGAGGGTAATTCATTAGATAAATGATCATTTTATAGTTATCTTTATGAATTCTAATAGCTCTGGAAATGATATTGCTAATGATTCCAACATCTCCTTTAGCACTCGTAAGATTAGTAAGCTCAAATAAGCAGTCACCAAATTTGGGATCATTGGAACTCATCTTAATCAAAGCAATAGACTTATGGAGGATTTCATCTAGATCTTTCAAGGAATAATTTGGAAAGAGTTCCTCAAGAAATTTCCATATGGTGTAGGCACACTTAAGAGTAGGCAAACATCCAATCAAGTTTCTAGGCAAGCCTCCAGTGATAAGATTAGCAGTTCTAAGATTGCGAATCATGTCAATTGACTCATCAAGGGTAGGATGCATGGGATCAACATGAGGTGCACAAGGACTAGCAATATACTTGTTCAAGTGATATTCATTGAAAATCTCAAGCATTTCATTTTTCCACTCATGAAAATATTCTCCGTCAAGAATAGGCACTCTATGTCTAAGACTCCCTAAAGTAGACACATCCATCTTCCTCCAATGGTGTTTAAACCAAGGCAATGGAGACCAATGCTCTGATACCAATTGAAAGGATCGAGAAGAGGTGTCTAGAGGGGGGTGGGTGATTAGACACTAAGTACCAAAAGTTGCAGTTTTTAACTTCTTTAAGTTGAAGTGGAGTTTTGGCACAAGTTTAATAAGAACAATACATATAAAGCAAGCATGCAAAGAGTCTATGAGCAGCGGAAAGTAAAGCATACAACTTGCAAGAATGTAAAGGGAAGGATTTGGAGAATTCAAACACAATTGGAGACACGGATGTTTTTGTCGTGGTTCCGATAGGTGGTGCTATCATACATCCACGTTGATGGAGACTTCAACACACGGAGGGTAACGGTTGCGCGAGTCCACGGAGGGCTCTAGCCACGAAGGGTCCACGAAGAAGCAACCTTGTCTATCCCATCATGGCCATCGCCCACGAAGGACTTGCCTCACTAGCGGTAGATCTTCACGAAGTAGGCGATCTCCTTGCCCTTACAAACTCCTTGGTTCAACTCCACAATCTTTGTCGGAGGCTCCCAAGTGACACCTAGCCAATCTAGGAGACACCACTCTCCAAGAAGTAACAAATGGTGTGTTGATGATGAACTCCTTGCTCTTGTGCTTCAAATGATAGTCTCTCGAACACTCAACTCTCTCTCACAGGATATGGATTTGGTGGAAAGAATATTTGAGTGGAAAGCAACTTGGGGAAGGCTAGAGATCAAGATTCATATGGTGGGAATGGAATATCTTGGCCTCAACACATGAGTAGGTGGTTCTCTCTCAGAAAATGTGTATTGGAAGTGTAGGAATGTTCTGATGGCTTTCTCCACGAATGAAGAGTGGGTGGAGGGGTATATATAGCCTCCACACAAAATCTAACCGTTACACACAACTTGCCAATCTCGGTGGGACCGAATTGATAAACTCGGTCGGACCGATTCAGCAAATTTAGTGACCGTTAGGGTTTTCGGTGTGACCGACTGGATCAACTCGGTAGGACCGATGTGCTAGGGTTAGGGTAAATCCAAAACTCGGTTTGACCGATTACTCAAACTCGGTGGGACCGATTTGGGTAATAAGCAAAACAGAGAGTTGGCCAAGCAAACTCGGTGGGGCCGATTGCATATCTCGGTGGGACCGAAAATATTGCAATAGGTAACAGAGAGTTTGCAAGCCCATCTCGGTGAGACCGAGATCCCATTGGTGAGACCGAACTCATTAGGGTTTCTGGCAGTGGCTATGTCAACTGAACTCGGTGGCTCCGGATAGAAAGAATTGGTGGGGCGAGTTTGACTTTTGTTTTAGGACATATTCGGAAGTGAGAAAGTGGTTGAGGGCTTTGAAGCATATCACTAAGCACTTTGAGCAAGCAAGCCATTAAGCAACACCTCATCCCTTCTTAATAGTATTGGCTTTCCTATAGACTCAATGTGATCTTGGATCACTAAAATAGAAAATGTGGAGTCTTGAGCTTGGAGCTTGAGCCAATCCTTTGTCCTTAGCATTTTGAAGGGGTTCCACATCCTCTAGTCCATGCCACTTCATTGTTGAACTTATCTAAAACATACTAGGTAAAAGTGTTAGTCCAACAAGAGATATGTTGTCATTAATTACCAAAACCACCTAGGGAGAACTTGTGCTTTCACCAGTGATCCTCATCAAGAGGCTCGTTGGACTCAAAGGAGATGGCCAGCGAGACACCACCGGCCGCTTACTCTCCCGAGGCCCAGGGAGACGTTGAGGTGCTGTCCCGAAGGACCTTCCCAGGCCAGGGAGAGGTTCGGGAGGCCGTCAAGGCGGCGCCGGAGGGCGATACCTCGGCCGCCAAACACATGGGGGAACAAGCCCCCATGGAGACTGACGATGGGGGCCGTACTTGATTCGCCCCCCCGTCTGGGAATGGATCCGGAGACCCATATGGCCCCAGAGTCCGATAAGTAGCTTCCATCAAGAGAAGGAGGCGCGCCCGTCCCACCGGCGACCTCTGTCCAACCAGAGGCGCTGGATAATCTATTGGAAGCGCTACGAGGCCCTTCCATTGTGGAAGAACACTGTATCCTTATGGGTACGGTGATTGAGAAGGTTCTGTCCGTCAAGAGCGGACTGACCGAAGCCTGCAGCAGCTTGCTGACAGGTTTTGAGGTAAGCGTAGTTTAACCATGAAAATCTCCACATAGACAGTAGCCCCTAAGACACTGTTCGGTGTTCGGAAAGACAAGCCGGACAAAGGATCAATTAAATTTCACAGGAAACTAACCAAGTGTGTCTGATGTTAATAAGAAGGCATCGCTGCTGGCCGCGACTTCTCATGCTGCCGAAGTCTCCGGACTAAAGCAGAAACTGGAGCGGGCCGATGAAGAGCTTGGCCATGCGAGGAAGCAGTTGGAAGACCAGCAAGGTATGCAATGGCTCGCTATATATTCGAAAAGAGTAAATGATGTATACTGACCGTAGTGTCATTGTATGTGTAGGGGCGACGAACGAGGTCGAGGCCCTGAAAACGGCCCTGGCTGAAGCTGAGGAGAGAGCCGTCAAGGAGCGGGCTGCTCGCAAGAAGCTGAAGGCCCGGGTGAATGAGGTCCAGCAAGAGCTCCAGGACGCGGTGAAGAAGTACGAGACCTTGGAGGGCGATGTGTCAGCTCGAGAGACCAAACTCTCCAAGGCTCGTCAAAGCTTGGAAGCGGCTCGGGTTGAAGCCCAGGATGCCCTCCAGGAAATCGAAGAGGCCAGGAAGATCGCGGTGGGTAAGGTGTTTAGCATGCAAAGCAAATATATAAAGAAGAAGTATTTCTTACTAAGCCGGATTTGGAGTTCTCCGGGGGCCTTCATAGATCTGCCGTGCAGTGTGTCCGAAGCCGTGGAGTTCTTCCGAGTCGAAGAAGGGAGCTCCACAGAGAAATTGTTCTGGTTGCAGTATCTTGCGCCAGAGCATCCCGTGCCCTTCACCAATCAGCTGAAATAGCTAGTGGAGCTGCATAAGGTGGCCGAGCTAGCCATGAAGGATTTGATAATCCGGCTATGGCCAGTCGAAGCTATGCCCGGCAGCTACTTTGGGCTCGTGAACGCCTGTCCTCGGCTAGATGTTGTCAAGCGATCGGCCTGCATTGAAGGTGCATGCATGGCCTTCGCCCGCTGCAAGATGTGGTGGGCGAAGATGGACGCCGTCGAGCTGACCAAGGGGCCGCCGGAGGGCAAGGAGCACCGCACACCCGAGCGCTATTTTGCAGATGTCCTAGAGGGGTCTCGCATTGTAGCAACATAGTGTATGCAAGACACTATCTTTGAATGAATGTATTCAAGTTCCTTCTACCTTGTATGATAGAACAAAGCGGGTTTGCAATATAATGCTTGTTATGTTTTTAAACTTTTCCTCCTGTGCGGCCTGTTATGTGAAATCTGAGGGTTTTCCAGTTGTCGGCTTCTGCCCCCACGTAGGTAGTACGGAGGTGTTCGGGATGGAATCTAAACAATCTTGATCCAATTATATGCTCCTTGAAGGAGTTGTTTAGCGCAACGAACCAGGCAATCAGACTATGCAGCATTAACGCCCTCACTTAGCCATAGGAGTTTGACAATCAAAACATGGGCGCATCCCCTAGTATCCGAGCTAGAGTGCTGCAAGCGTCTAATCGGGAAGTACTGATCCTTCGCGTGATGCAAAAGAAATCTCCAATGATTTGCAACCTCCGAACAGCTGACCGGCTCTCGCCGCATCATGACAGTCAGTTTTGGGCTTTCTCTACTGAGGTGCTCCTTTGGATAAACCAAGGCACAATCGCAGTAGTTCCACCTTTACTAGCTTAGCCGATATAGCGGAACATAAGGTAGCAAACACAGGAGTCGGGCAACCCAACTATTGACCAAAGACATGATTCGGAGCCAATGCATATAATGCTAAATTCGGGGTGCCTAACTATACTTATAAAAAGTGTTCGGACATTTGTTGCCATAGTGTGGGGAGCTATGAAGCCCCTGGCAAACATCAAACGTACCAAAGTGTACGGGTGCTACCTAATAGGGTTACCCATAGGGGAGGAAGAAAAATAAGAAAAAAAGAAAGAAAACAGAAAAGGTGCAAAGGTGATAAGCTGGGGCTTTAAAGCTCCAGCCGCGAACTATTTTCATTGTAATTTGACTAATACGTCGAGGCGCATTGATACAAGTAGTGCGATAAGCAACATGCTATTTAATATGCCAAAAACCAAGGGAGAGCCGCATGTGGGTCCTGAAAAACAGGTAGAGTGATTGCTAACGAAACCACCTTGAAAATCCCCTGTATGTCTGCGTTTCTCGCCGTCTTGGTGTGTTTATCCTTCAAGAGGACTGGTGATCAGGCCATCCGATGGGGCTTGCGGGATTGAAACCTGAAAAGGAAACGAATAAAAGTGAAAGTATGTGTGTATCCGGTGTCGGTTGAGCCGTACTGTGGATCACAAACTAGTTATGCCTCTGTCGATTCCCATGGAATTTTGAGTGCGTAGTTATGTACACGTTGTACGAATGCCACTACTTGACCGGGACTGAGACGGAGGCCGAATTGCTAGTCTAGCTCCTCATGAGCTAAGCTTTCCTGCTGCAGGGTAGTTCAGACCCTCTTGATGGTGTCCATGGGCTCGGCAGTCGAATTAAGGTTCTGCTTGAGAAGGCCGATTTGTACTTCTGCTGCTAAGGTAGCTGTGTGCTCTTCTGTACGGAGAGAGCATTCCGTATTTCCATTGACTGTTATGATGCCACATGGACCGGGCATCTTGAGTTTGAGATAAGCATAGTGTGGCACTGCATTGAATCGGGCGAATGCGGTCCGTTCGAGCAGTGCGTGATAGCCGCTGTGAAAGGGGACTATGTCGAAGATTAACTCCTCGCTTCGGAAATTGTCCGGAGATCCGAAGACAACCTCGAGCGTGATTGAGCCCGTACAGTGGGCCTCTACACCAGGTATGACTCCTTTGAAGGTAGTCTTTGTGGGTTTGATCCGTGATGGATGAATGCCCATTTTGCACACTGTATCCTGATAGAGCAAGTTGAGGTTGCTGCCGCCGTCCATCAAGATTCACGTCAGGTGGAACCCATCAATTATTGGGTCCAGGACCAGTGCAGCTAAACCGCCGTGACGGGTACTGGTCGGATGATCCCGACGATCAAAGGTGATCAGGCATGACGACCATGGATTAAATTTTGGGGTGACTGGCTCTATCGCGTAGACGTCCCTGAGTGCGCGCTTGCGCTCCCTCTTGGGGATGTGGGTAGCGTATAACATGTTCACCGTTTTGACCTAAGGGGGAAACTTCTTCTGTCCCCCTGTGTTCGATGGCCGGGGCTCCTCGTCGCCGTCTTCGCTTTGCGATCCCTTATCCTTGTTTTCGGCATTTAACTTGCCGGCCTGTTTAAAAACCAAGCAATCTCTGTTGGTATGGTTGGCTGGTTTGTCTGGGGTGCCATGGATTCGGCACGGTCAGTCGAGTATGCGGTCCATGTTGGAGAGTCCCTGATTCTTTCTTTTATACGACTTTTTCCATTGACTGGACTTAGAGCCGCTGAATCCGATGTTGACAATAGTGTCATCGGTGTTATCGCCATTGCTTCGGCGTTTGTGTCTGTTGTGTCGGAGCTTGCTGTTGCTGTTTTTGGCCTCGGAAGGGCCTACGTCGCTGGCTGTATTTTTACTACGAGTCAGCCAGCTATCATCACCCGCACAAAAGTGGGTCATAAGTGCCGTGAGGGCTGCCATAGATTTCGGCTTTTCTTGGCTGAGGTGGCGGCCGAGCCATTCGTCGCGGATGCTATGTTTAAAGGCCGCTAGAGCTTCGGCATCCGGACAGTCGACGATCTGGTTCTTTTTGGTTAGGAACCTAGTCCAAAATTTCCTGGCTGACTCTCCAGGTTGCTGGACTATGTGGCTTATGTCATCGGCGTCTGGTGGCCGGATATATGTACCTTGGAAGTTGTCGAGGAAGGCTTCTCCAAGTCCTCCCAGCTGCCGATAGAGTTTTCAGGCAGGCTGTTTAACCAGTGCCGAGCTGGCCCCGTGAGCTTTAGTGGGAGGTATTTAATAGCATGGAGGTCATCTCCGTGGGCCATGTGGATATGGAGAATAAAATCTTCGATCCATACTGTGGGATCGGTTGTTCCGTCGTATGATTCAATGTTAACGGGTTTGAACCCTTCGGGGAATACGTGATCCATTACTTCATCGATGAAGCAAAGAGGGTGTGCTGCGCCTCTATATCGGGCCGCGTCGTGACGTAGCTCCGATGGAGTCTATCTGCGGTTGTCGGCTCAGGTTTGACTAGATTTGTCACGTCCGAATAGGTAGCCATCATCACGTGTCGAGGAACGTCCTCGCGATCCGTAAATCGATCTGGTATATCCTGCTCTACTATCCAGGGTCTGCCGGATGTCACGTGTATGACCCCGAACTATTTTGTCTCTGTTTTTTCGTGGCGGCGGGGCGGGCTGCTATTTGGCTTGAGTTGCCGCTCTATCCCGACCACGAGGTGGTCGGTCCGCCGCATTGTCCCGACCGCGTAGTGTTCGGCCAGCCGCATTACACGAGGGGAGTATGGGCTCCGGTGCCTCTTCGTCGAACTGAGGTAGCAACCTTCGCTTTGGGTAACTCTTGGCTGGGCGTCTGAGGCCATATTCTTTAGCTGCCAGAACATCAGTCCACCTATCGATGAGTAGATCTTGGTCAGCTTGAAGCTACTATTGCTTCTTTTTCAGGCTCCCTGCAGTGCCTATTAGCTGGCTGTTGAAGCGCTCCTGCTCGAGAGGCTCCTCAAGCATGATGAAATTTTCGTTGCCGAGGCTTTCCTCGTCCTCAGAGAGCGGATGATAACTACCATCCTCTGAGTCGTTAGGCCTGGCCTGTTCGTCGGGGCTGGCTTGCCCGTTTTCTTGCTCCTCCTGTTTGGGTGTTGCTTAAGAAAGGTCTCATTGTTTTCGGCATCGTCCGGAGTATTGTCTTCTCCGGTGCCGCTATTACTGTCCTTTGAACAACATGACTTAGAGTGGTGTCGAGGACGCTGGCATTTTTGCTGTGTCTCAGGAGGTTTATTCTCAACTGGATTTTCTTTGTCGTCGTCGTTGGTTGTTTTGGGTGTGTCCACCATGTACACATCGTATGAAGAGGTGGCCGTCCAGCGTCCAGTGAATAGCGGACTTTGATTTTGCTCCTCATCATCATCCTCGTCCATACCGTCGATGTCTTCGGAGTCGTAATCGAGCGTGTCGGTTAAATCCTCGACTGTGGCTATGAAGTGGGTGGCGGGTTGGAAGCAAGATTCTCCATCATCAGCCCCTAGTTCGAACCGAACATAGTTCGGCTGTGAGTCCGCCGCCAAGGACAGGTTCTTTAATGAGTTTAGTACATCGCCCAAGGGTGAGTGCTTGAAGATGTCTGCGGCGTTGAACTCAAAGATCGGTAAACGATCAAGTTCGGCATCCGCGGACTCACATGGTTCGAAACTTACACCCAGAGACGATTCTGGGGTTCCGGTGACACGAATATTGTGTGAGTTTAAGTCCATGTGCGGCTCCAACACCGGGGAATCTGTGGCCTTCATGGTGGGGTTGAACCTCCGGTCCTTAGATGGCGCCATATGCTCCGGATATAAGGCCAGAGCAGTTACGGGAGCTATCTCCTGAATGTGGTCCGATGACAGATTTAGGTCATGTTCATCGAGGTGACCAGGAGCGATCGCCGCGGTCTCAAATCCAGCGAAGATCGAATCTCCACGGATGTCCGCGACATAGTTCAAGCTCCCACATCTGACCTGATGGCCAGGGGCGTAGCTATCGATCTGCTCCATATGGCCAAATGAGTTGGCCCACAATGCGAAGCCGCCGAACACGAAAATTTGTCCGGGGAGGAAGGTTTCTCCTTGGACATCGTCATTGTTGACGATTGAAGGGGCCATCGAACCTTTTAAGGACGGCACAGTGGAACTCTCAATGAAAGCACCAAGGTCGCTGCCAAAATAGGCGGATCTCGGGTAGGGGGTCCTGAACTATGCGTCTAAGGTCGATGGTAACATGAGATAGGGGACACGATGTTTACCCAGGTTCGGGCCCTCTCTACGGAGGTAATACCCTACGTCCTGCTTGATTGATCTTGATGAATATGAGTATTACAAGAGTTGATCTACCACGAGATCGTAATGAATAAACCCTAAAAGTCTAGTCTAGCTATGATAATGAATCTATCTCCCTCCTCCGGACTAAGTCCTCCGGTTTATATAGACACCGGGAGGATCTAGGGTTACACAAGGTCAGTTACAAAGAAGGAATCTACATATCTGGTCGCCAAGCTTGCCTTCCACGCCAAGGAGAGTCCCATCCGGACACGGGTGCAGTCTTCAGTCTTCGTATCTTCACAGCCCATCAGTCCGGCCCATGGCTAATAGGCCGGACGCCCGAGGACCCCTTCGTCCAGGACTCCCTCACCGGCCTCCCCCTTTCTCCTTTATATATGGGGGCGGGGGGCACCCCATGGACACACAAGTTGATCATTGATCTTATAGTCGTGTGCGGTGCCCCCCTCCACCATAATCCACCTAGGTCATATCGTAGCGGTGCTTAGGCAAAGCCCTGCGTCGGTAGCTTCATCAACACAGTCATCACGCCATCGTGCTGAAGGAACTCTCCCTCGAGGCTCTACTGGATCGTGAGTTCATGGGATGTCACTGAGCTGAACGTGTGTAGATCGCGAAGGTGACGTACGTTCGTACTAGGATCGGTCGATCGTTAAGGCGTACGACTACATCAACCGTGTTGTCATAACACTTCCGCTTACGGTCTACGAGGGTACGTGGACGACACTCTCCCCTCTTGTTGCTATGCATCACCATGATCTTGCGTGTGCGTAGGAATTTTTTTGAAATTACTACGTTTCCCAACAGTGGCATCCGAGCCAGGTTTATGCATAGATGTTATATGCACGAGTAGAACACAAAGGAGTTGTGGGCGTGGGTATATACATATTGCTTGCTGTCACTAGTTGATTCTTGTTTCAACGGCATTGTTGGATGAAGTGGCCCAAACCGACATTACGCGCACGCTTACACAAGACTGGTTCTACCGACGTGCTTCGCACATAGGTGGCTAGTGGGTGTTTGTTTCTCCAGCTTTAGTTGAATCGGATTCCATGAACATGGTTCTTTCTGAAGATCAAAAAGCAATCACTATACGACGTTGTGGTTTTTGATGCATAGGTAAGAACTGTTCTTGCTCAGCCCGTAGCAGCCACGTAAAACTTGCAACAACAAAGTAGAGGATGTCTAACTTGTTTTTGCAAGGCATGTTGTGATGTGATATGGTCGAGACATGATGCTAAATTTTATCGTATGAGATGAACATGTTTTGTAACACAGTTATCGGCAACTGGCAGGAGCCATATGGTTGTCGCTTTATTGTATGAAATGCAATCGCCATGTAATTGCTTTACTTTATCACTAAGCGATAGCGATAGTCGTAGAAGCAATAGCTAGCGAGACGACAATGATGCTTCGATGGAGATCAAGGTGTCAAGCCGGTGATGATGGTGATCGTGATGGTGCTTTGGAGATGGAGATCAAAGGCACAAGATGATGATGGCCATATCATATCACATATATTGATTGCATGTGATGTTTCTCTTTTATGCATCTTATGTTCCTTAGATCGACGGTAGCATTATAAGATGATCTCTCACTAAATTTCAAGGTATAAGTGTTCTTCCTGAATATGCACCGTTGCAAAAGTTGGTCATGCCGAGACACCACGTGATGATCGGGTGTGATTGATGTCTACTACACAGCCTTCTTCTTGTAGACGTTGTTGGGCCTCCAAGTGCAGAGATTTGTAGGACAGTAGCAAATTTCCCTCAAGTGGATGAACTAAGGTTTATCAATTCGTGGGAGGCGTAGGATGAAGATGGTCTCTCTCAAGCAACCCTGCAACCAAATAACAAAGAGTCTCTTGTGTTCCCAACACACCTAATACAATGGTAAATTGTATACGTGCACTAGTTCGGCGAAGAGATGGTGATACAAGTGCAATATGGATGGTAGATATAGCTTTTTGTAATATGAAAAATATAAAAACAGCAAGGTAACTAATGATAAAAGTGAGCAAAAATGGTATTGCAATGCTAGGAAACAAGGCCTAGGCTTCATACTTTCACTAGTGCAAGTTCTCTCAACAATAATAACATAATTGGATCATATAACTATCCCTCAACATGCAACCAAGAGTCACTCCAAAGTCACTAATAGTGGAGAACAAACAAAGAGATTATGGTAGGGTACGAAACCACCTCAAAGTTATTCTTTCTGATCGATCTATTCAAGAGTCCATGGTAAAATAACACGAAGCTATTCTTTCCGTTCGATCTATCCTAGAGTTTGTACTAGAATAACACCTTAAGACACAAATCAACCAAAACCCTAATGTCACCTAGATACTCCAATGTCACCTCAAGTATCCGTGGGTATGATTATATGATATGCATCACACAATCTCAGATTCATCTATTCAACCGACACAAAGAACTTCAAAGAGTGCCCCAAAGTTTCTGCCGGAGAGTCAAGACGAAAATGTGTGCCAACCCCTATGCATAAGTTCACGAGGTCACCGAACCCGCAAGTTGATCACCAAAACATACGTCAAGTGGATCACGTGATATCCCATTGTCACCACAGATAAGCACATGCAAGACATACATCAAGTGTTCTCAAATTCTTAAAGACTCAATCCTATAAGATAACTTCAAAGGGAAAACTCAATCCATTACAAGAGAGTAGAGGGAGAGAAACATCATAAGATCCAACTATAATAGCAAAGCTCACGATACATCAAGATCGTTCCGAATCAAGAACACGAGAGATAGATAGATCAAACACATAGCTACTGGTACATACCCTTAGCCCCGAGGGTGAACTACTCCCTCCTCATCATCGAGAGCGTTGGGATGATGAAGATGGCCACCGGAGAGGGATTCCCCCTCCGGCAGGGTGTCGGAACGGGTCTAGATTGGTTTTCGATGGCTACAGAGGCTTCTGGCGGCGGAACTCCCGATCTAGGTTATGTTTTGGAAGTTTCAGTATATATAAGAGGTTTTGGCATCGAGAACAAGTCAGGGGGGGTCTCCGGGCTGTCCACGAGGTAGGGAGGCGCGCCTAGGGGGGGTGGGCGTGCCCCCACCCTCATGGGCAGCCCGGGACTCTTCTTGCCCAACTCTTTTACTCCATGTTCTTCTTCTGGTCCAAAAATAAGTTCCGTGAAGTTTCAGGTCAATTGGACTCCGTTTGATTTTCCTTTTCTGTAAAACTCAAAAACAAGGAAAAATAGAAACTGGCACTAGGCTCTAGATTAACAGGTTAGTCCCAAAAATCATATAAAATAGCATATAAAACATCCAAGGTTGATAATATAATAGCATGGAACAATAAAAAATTATAGATACGTTGGAGACGTATCAAGCATCCCCAAGGTTAATTCCTGCTCGTCCTCGTGTAGGTAAATGATAAAAATAGAATTTTTGATGTGGAATGCTACCTAACATATTTATCAATGTAATCTTCTTTATTGTGGCAAGAATATTCAGATCCATAAGATTCAAGACAAAAGTATAATATTGACATAAAAATAATAATACTTCAAGCATACTAACTAAGCAGTCATGTCTTCTCAAAATAACATGGCCAAAGAAAGCTTATCCCTACAAAATCATATAGTTTGGCTATGCTTCATTTTCGTCACACAAGAAGGCTCCCATTATGCACAACCCCGATGACAAGCCAAGCAATTGCTTCATACTTTAGTAATCTCAAACTTTTTTCAACTTTCACGCAATACATGAGCGTGAGCCATGGACATAGCACTATGGGTGGAATAGAATATAATGATGGGGGTTGAGCGGTAGTACCGCAGGCACCCGTGGCAGTACCGTATTTCGGCGCGGTAGTACCGCAGGTGCCCATGGTAGTACCGCTCCTCTGGAGCCTAGTACCGTGGCCCCCAGGCCAAGTACCGCTCCTTCACGGTAGAAGGGGCGGATGTTATTTTTTACATCCGCGCCACCGTGGTAGTACCGTGCACGGCCTGGCTTAGCTGCCAGGCGGTAGTACCGCTCCTCTGCGGTAGTATTGTATCGGATTTTTGCTTCGTCCATTTTCCAGCGGAAGTAGGCATGGATGTATTTTTATCCGCGCTCTACCCAAGCTAGGGGTTTCCTGCCTGGCGGTAGTACCGCAAGGGGGAGCGGTAGTACCGCGCCTGCGGCAGTACCATCCTCAGCCCTTGTGCTTCAGGTCTGCCCTAGCTACTGCTACTACTGCGGTAGTACTGCGGTTCCTCACGGTAGTACCACATGGCCTTGCGGTAGTACCGCTTGTCAGGAGAGGAAGTTCTGCATGGCCTTGCGGTAGTACCGGTAGTACCGCTGGTCGCGGGCTGGTAGGTGGATAATGGTTGGATTTTGTCCTAAGCTACAAAAGGGGTGTCTTCTTCCTCTAGTTGACTACCTCTTCCAACCCTAAGCTCCATTGTTGCTCCAAGCTCCATTTTCGCCCGATCTCACTCCCTAGCCAATCAAACTTGTTGATTTGCTCGGGAGTGGTTGAGAAGGCCCAGATCTACACTTCCACCAAGAGAAATTTGATTCCCCCACTAATCCCTTGCGGATCTTGTTACTCTTGGGTGTTTAAGCACCCTAGACGGTTGAGGTCACCGCGGAGCCATAGTCCGTTGTGGTGAAGCTTCGTGGTGTCGTTGGGAGCCTCCAATTGAGTTGTGGGATTGCCACAACCTTGTTTGTAAAGGTTCGGTCGCCGCCTCCAAGGGCACCAATAGTGGAATCACGGCATCTCACATTGTGTGAGGGCGTGAGGAGAATATGGTGGCCCGAGTGGCTTCTTGGGGAGCATTGTGCCTCCACACCGCTCCAACGGAGACGTATTTCCCCTCAAAGGGAAGGAACTTCGGTAACACATCCTCGTCTCCACCGGCTCCACTCTTGGTTATCTCGTTCCTTTACTTGTGCAATCTTATTTGTGATATATCTCTTGCTTGCTTGTGTTCCTATTTTTGTTGCATCATATAGGTTGCTCACCTAGTTGCATATCTAGACAACCTACTTTGATGCAAAGTTTAAATTGTTAAAGAAAAGCTAAAAAAATTTAGTTGCCTATTCACCCCCTCTAGTCAACCGTATCGATCCTTTCAATTAGTATCAGAGCCTCGTCTCTTTATTAAGGACTTTACCATCCGAAGAGTATGGTTGACGTCGTAGAAGGTGAGGAGGAGCACTCCGGTGCAAATCTGATATCTTCTACGGGAGATGGGGGAACCGCGGTCTGTCGTGAGGAGTTCAATGTGGCGTTGGACACATTGAAAACCTCCATGACGACCGAGGTCAAAAGCATGTTTAAAGATTTGTTAGAAGAGCTTAAACTTTCCACCGCACCGTTGAAAGTGGGTGATCCCGCCAACAAGGTGACGGATGCTACCTCCGACAAGGGGAAGCTACTAGCGAGAAAGCCCTTCCTACTAGTGGTAAGAGTGGCACCGGCATCTTTGCCCATGTGGAACCTCCACTTGTCTATGGTGGACCTCTCCCTTCCACTCATTTGAATCATGCCAGGCCGACCCCTAAGATTGAGAAGAATGTTGAATTTGACTCTTGGGTCTATCGTTTTAAGCATCATTTAAATCATGTGAACACTAACCTTTGGAGAATCATTGAAGAAGGTTTCTATCCGCATGACCGAAGCAACTTCACTCCTAGAGAAGCCGTGGATAATCAATTCAATGAGAATGCTCTCTTCATCATTCAAGAAGCTATCCCACCCGAAGACCTTCCTCATCTCCGGCCTTACTCCTTGGCCAAAGATGCTTGGCGCCAAGTGGTTTCCCTCTACCAGGGAAGCGCAAGCATTCAACGCTCCAACTATGAAGTGATGCAAGATGAAGCCGATGAGTTTGCAATGAAAGAAGATGAAGAACCTCGTGAGCTCTATCAGAGGGTAACCAAACTCGCGGTCTCGCTCCGAGATCATGGAAGCAAGGACACGGATGACAATTGGATCAAGCGCAAATTCCTCAAGGCAATGATGCCCTACCATAAAGCCATGTCCTCCATCATTCGTCAAAGGCTGGACTTCCACACCTTGTCCTCAAGTAATGTGTTGGATGAGTTCGTTGCTACGAGCATCTTGGACAAGACCGTCGACAATGCGGTACTTCGCTCTCAAAGAGTAAAGAAACCCAACCTTGATCTAAAGGCCAAGGTTAGTATGGAGGAAGAGGACGAAGAAGAAGAAGAGGAGGAGAGTAACCTCGAAGATACGAAGTATGCCTACCATGGACACATGGACCTTGCTTCAAGGCAATTTTGTAGCAAGAAGAACTCAAGGCCCAACTTCAACAAGAACAATTCAAGTGGCACAAAGGGCAAGCAACGAGTGAGGACTTGTTTCAATTGTAGCAATGTAAGCCACTTTGTTGCGGAGTGCCCTTATGAGAAGAGGGAAGACAATGGTGGCAAGCTCATCCGAAAGTACAAGGCCAAGTCGTTCCCCAACAAGAGAAATTTCACCAAGAAGACTCCTCCCAAGGCATTGGTGGTACAAGAATACTACAATGAGGATGATGACGATGATGAAGATGGTGAGTCCGTTGCCATTGCAACGACTCCACGGGTGTCTTCTTTGCACCCTATGAGAGCATCACCGCCAAGTGCCTCATGGCTAAAGCCACCAACAAGGTAACCCCCAACATCAAAACTACCATCATTAATCATCCTTCTTCGACGGATAGCATTGATGAACATGAGGGAAATAATGTGGAGGTGAATGAGTTTGAGGCCTTTATGGGTAAACTCAAGGGTAAATCCAAGAAGCACTTTGTTGCTCTCTTGGAACAACTTGGTGAAGCCAATGACATGATCGAGGCTCACGAAGATACCATCTCTAAGATGGAGGGGCATAGTCGTGACTATGCCGATGAGATTTTGGATCTTTCCAATGCTCTTGAGGAAGAGCATGGTCTTCGTTTGGCTCTTGAGGAGTCTCACAATGATGATCATGCTAAACTAAAGAAAGATCTGGATCATGCGCTTGTTGTTTCTCGTGTGCTAAACTCCGAGAAGGCAAAGCTTGGGTTGATCTTGCTAGACTCAAAGAGGAGTTTGACATTCTCGACAAGGCTCACAAAGTCTTGAAGGGTTTTCATGCTACCCTCAAGGAGTCTCATGATCAACTCCAAGTGAAGCTAACCAAGGAGAAAGCCACTTTTCCTCGTATGGTGTTAATGGATAATGCAAATGCTACCAACCCTTGTTGTGAGCATGTGCATCTTATTGAGGAGAATGTTAAGTTGAAGGAGCAACTTGAGAAAGGCCTTGTGTCATGCATACAAGGTGAGAAGAACCTAAACGACCTTTTGAGAAATCAAAAGGGAGTTGTGGCCAAGGAGGGGATTGGGTTCGCACCCAACCCCAAGAATAAGAAGAAGGATAACAAGACCAAACGACCTCCTCCTCTCAAGCAAACGTTTGTGAAGGAGGGAGAGAGTGCTTCCAAGGAGAAGAAGAACAATGCGAAGGGTGGTGGTGTCAAAAAGGGCAATGTCACCCTCCCAACAAAGCCAGCGACTTTAATCCTTCTTATGTGTTATGTCGTGCTAGTGATGGGCATGTCTATGCCAAATTTGTTGGTTCTCCTCATGAGTACATTGAATGGTATATTTGGGTTCCCAAGACCCTTGTTACTAACATCAAAGGACCCATTACGAAATGGGTACCTAAAACCAAGAATTGATCTCTTGTAGGTGTTTGCTTCCGGTGGGGGATCATGGTTACTCGATAGTGGAGCTACAAATCATATGACCAGAAGAAAGGACTTGGTGGTGGACGTGCACAAGATTCCATCTATGCCCACCAATGTAGAGTTGGGTGATGCCTCATCTTCTAAGGTATTGGGACTTGGCAAGGTTGTCATCTCTCATGATCTCACGATCGAGAAGGTCATGCTTGTTGAGTCCCTTGCATACAATTTACTTTCCGTTCGTCAACTTGCAATCATGGGCTTTGCCACTTTATTTGATATTGATACCGTGGCCTACTTGTGGAGCAAGACTCTTAAAGTAGCCTTTGTTGGGCATGTCGAGAACGGTCTATATGTGATTAACTTTTCGGAGCGACCCACTAAGACTGCGACATGCCTAATGGCTAAAGTTGATGTGGGATGGCTTTGGCATCGCTGTTTAACCCATGTCAATATGAGATCTCCGCAAAGTCTTCTCAAGGGGGACCATGTCCGTGGACTAACGAATGTTAGTTTTGCTAAAGATGTGCTTGCAGTGCTTGTATCGAAGGAAAGCTTCATGAGAAGGCTCACCCTCCCACGACTATCATTTACTCAAAGAGGCCTTTGGAGCTCCTTCACTTGGATCTCTTTGGGCCTCCATCCTTGTCTTGGAGGTAGGAAGTATTGCTTGGTGATTGTGGATGACTACTCAAGATATACTTGGGTGTATTTCTTCAAGAGGAAGAGCGAGACCCAACAAACTGCATTGACTTTGCAAATGAAGCACAACGTCAACACAATGCAAAGATCTTGACAATAAGAAGTGACAACGGCACCGAGTTCAAGAACTACACCTTGGATGAGTTTCTTAGTGATGAGGGGATCAAGCATCAATATTCCGCACCTTACACACCTCAACAAAACGGTGTTGCGGAGAGGAAGAACCGGACATTGATGGATGCGACAAGGACCATGATGGCGGAGTTCAAGTCTCCATACAACTTTTGGGCCGAAGCCATCAACACCGCGTGTCATGCATCCAATCGGCTCTACCTCCGCAAGGGCTTTAACAAGACTCCATATGAGATACTCACCGGTAACAAGCCCAACCTTAAGTCCTTTCGGGTGTTTGGGTGTAAGTGTTTCATTCTCAAGAAAGGTGTTCGGTTGTCTAAATTTGAGGCTAGAGCTTATGAGGGCATATTTGTTGGTTATGCTACAAACTCTCATGCTTACCGTGTCCTCAATAAATCCACGGGACTTATTGAGGAGACGTGTAATGTGGAGTTTGATGAGAATAACGGCTCCCAAGTGGAGCAAAGTGGCACTTGTGATGTAGGTGATGAAATTCCTCCTCAAGCCATAAGAAGAATGGGTGTTGGTTTTATCCTACCCATTGAGGAACCCCTTGTGGCCGAAGGAGAAGGACAATGCTCCACTCAAGTGGAGCCATCACCAATGCAAGGCGCACACGCTTCCGAAGAACAAAGTGAAGGCCCTCATCCTCGTGAACAAGACCAAGGGAAAGATCATGCTCAAGACGGTGTTGACACACCAAGTGATGCCCAAGGTCAAGACATCACTCAAGATGATCAAGTGACCGCTCCTCAACTCACCACCAAGGAGGAATTTGAGCGTCGTGCCGCCAAGATTGCTTCCAAGCTCTCCACCAAGGGTCATCTCATGAAGAATGTACTTGGAAGCATTCAAAAGGGGGTAAGCACTCATAGACAATTGGCAAACTATTGTGAACATCACGCGTTTGTCTGTTGTGTTGAACCCCAAAAGGTATATGAAGCACTCGAAGATCCAGATTGGCTTAATGCCATGCATGAAGAACTCAACAACTTCGAGTACAACAACAACGTGTGGAGATTGGTGCCAAGGCCAACGGGGAACCACAATGTCATTGGAACCAAGTGGATATTTAAGAACAAGCAAGATGCTCATGGGACCATCATTCGCAACAAGGCAAGATTGGTGGCACAAGGCTACTCCCAAGTCGAGGGTATCGACTACGGTGAAACCTTTGCTCCCGTTGCTCGCCTTGAATCCATTCATTTGTTGATTGCTGATGCTTCTCATCACAACTTTAAGTTGCAACAAATGGATGTGAAGAGTGCTTTTCTTAATGGTCCTATTAATGAGTTGGTCTATGTCAAAACTGGCGGATCTCGGGTAGGGGGTCCCGAACTGTGTGTATAAGGCGGATGGTAACAGGAGGCAGGGGACACGATGTTTTACCTAGGTTCGGGCCCTCTTGATGGAGGTAAAACCCTACGTCCTGCTTGATTATTCTTGATAATATGAGTAGTACAAGAGTTGATCTACCACGAGATCGGAGAGGCTAAACCCTAGAAGCTAGCCTATGGTATGATTGTCTGTTGTCCTACGGACTAAAACCCTCCGGTTTATATAGACACCGGAGGGGGCTAGGGTTACACAAGGTCGGTTACAAAGGAGGAGATATACATATCCGTATTGCCTAGCTTGCCTTCCATGCCAAGTAGAGTCACATCCGGACACGGGACGAAGTCTTCAATCTTGTATCTTCATAGTCCAACAGTCTGGTCAAAGGATATAGTCCGGCTGTCCGGAGACCCCCTAATCCAGGACTCCCTCAGTAACCCCTGAACCAGGCTTCAATGACGATGAGTCCGGCGCGTAGTGTTGTCTTCGGCATTGCAAGGCGGGTTCCTCCTCCGAATACACCACATAAGGGTTTGAATACAAGGATAGTGTCCGACCCTGCAAAGTAAGTTTCACATACCACCGTAGAGAGAGTAATATTTCCACAAATCCAATCTACTGACACGTTTTGGAAGCACGACATCATGCCATGGCCCGGTAATTATTCGAACCATTTTTCCTTAACCAGCCCCGCATATAACGCGAGGCGGTTTCTTGACACGTCTTGTCAAAGCAGAGATCTTGTTCCCCTTATTACGGGATTCTCATTAATACGGACATGGGTAACCCAACCGTGCCCAGGACTCCTAGATTTTAGGCAAGTCCCAAATGGCCACGAGGAGGACGCTTGATATTCACCCTCTTTATAAAGGGACAAGGCTTTTACTTCTTCCCTCCCGTGCTCAATCGAATCCTTCCCCTTCCTCGAGTTCTAACACCCAAAGCCCAGGTCAGGTGCTTCGGACCTTCAATCATGTCTGGATCCAGCCTTCAAGGCCGGTGGATGCCTTCCTCCGTCACGGAGGAGGATATCAAGAAGTTGAGGGAGTCCAGATACCTGACCGCCGAAATTTCACATAGGCTGCCCGCCCGAGGGCAGGTCATCCCTACTCTCGGACCCAACGAGAGCGTTGTGTTCGTCTCCCACTTCCTCCGAGGACTAGGCCTCACTCTGGATCCCTTTGTTAGGGGTCTTATGTTCTATTACGGGCTGGATTTTCACGACCTAGCCCTGGATCCGCTCCTTCACATCTCGTCATTTATTGTCGTTTGTGAGGCCTTCCTCTGCATTACCCCTCACTTCGGCCTGTGGCTCAAGACCTTTGATGTGAAGCTGAAGATGGTCGAGGGGCAGTACGCAGCGTGCTGAGGTGCTCTAATAAGCAAAATTGCTGGCGCTCCATGGCCGAAGGGCTCCTTTCCAGAGGTGTCTGGATTGTGGCAACGGGAGTGGTTTTACATCACAGCTCCCCGAAGTGCCAAGTGGGTAGCCACCCCCACCTTCCACTCGGGCCCTCCACCACAACTGATGTCATGGATCAGCAGGGGGCTGAGCTGGGGCCCAGCCAAGGACATGCCCATAATGCAGAGCCGCATCCGAGATCTCTTCGAGAGAGATTTCAGTCTGGTTATGGTAATGCAAGTCATGCTGGTTCGTCGAGTCCAGCCTTGCAAACGCCGGCCCCTCCGCATGTGGGAATTCAACCCGGAAGGACTGCACACTATTCAGAATTTCCTCGGCCTGACGCACGAGGAGATGTACAAATCGTTCTTCAGACCCCAAATAGAGGGTCCGGACACTACCGAGGATGTGGGCCTGAGAAGCAACCGCACCTCGGCCCAAGTAAGTAATCCCATGGCCGAACACAATGTCCTTTTTTTATCATGACATCATTCTGAAGAATCGCTCTTTGACCAGGACTGGATAACAAAGGCGAAGATGATCCGGTGTTCGCCCCCCTTCCTGAAGGCTGGGACAATCCGGTGCTGGAAAAGATGCTCGAGCCAACACCTTGCCTGGTGCCCTCAAAGGAAGATGCAGAGGGGAATAAAGAGGGCGAAAGCGGGCCTCCACCGCTACCTATTCCAACCGAGGGAATGAGCGCATCCGTGAGGGAGGACAACCCAGGGGAAGAATCTAGCATTCTCTCGCCCCGGGGAAGGAATAGGACTACCTCTGAAGATCCGAAAACCAAGGTTTCCAAACGGGAGAAGAAATCTCCACCAGAGGGTCCTGCCTCGGAGGGTGCTCTTGCCGCACAATGTCCGCGCGGGGATCAGCCCTCTAACGAGCTGTAAGTAATCAAAAAGCACTTAATAGTGAAGATATCCTACCTTACTTCTGAGGAAAATAACCGAAGCATTTATCTTGCAGTCCGGATCTTAGCCCTTCTCAGCAAAGCTCGTCTTTAGGGGATCTTCTTCCGGAGATGATGGAGAGCGAAACGCCTCTCCCGGACTCCCCAGCTCAAGAAGCGGGCGACCTTGAAGTGTCGTCACGGAGGGTCTCTCTGGATCCGGCGAGGCCAGAAGATAATCCTATGGCCACCCGAAGTCCCCAGTATCCGGCTCTTGAAGAGAGCAACCAAGAGAGTCCGGAACTGTCTGGTATGCGGTCAGACGTACTGAGGGATCTGCTAGAGCGAGCGACTCTTAGAAGAGCACCGTACATTGATGGGTACGATGATTGAAAGGATTTCATCCGCCGAAAGCGGGTTGCATAATCCTTTATGAGTCTACTGATGGGTTTTGAAGTACGTGAAATGATGTACATTTTTGATAGTACCACACATTTTAAGGCGTGCCCTGTGTAGATAGTAGCCCCTGAGACTTTGGTTGTCGTCGAGAACGGCGGCAAACAGAGGATCGTAGTCCCAGGTAATAACCGGACCGCCTTTATGTGCAGGTGGTTGAAGCTCCGGTGGCTAGCCGGACTGATGGGTTTGCCGGACTAAAGCGGCAACTGGATGCGGCAGATGCCGACATTGTGCTTGTCAACAAGCGGCTTGATGAGGCACATGGTGAGTGATTTTTCTGGTGATTGTCACAGAATAAGAGCATCATGATGCCAGTATCTTTAATATGTTGTGACTACAGATGGAGCTGCCACCGTGGAGACCCTTCGGGCGGATCTTGCCCGAGCCAAGGAGCAAGCAAGGAGTAGTAATGCGGCCGCTATAAAGGAGGCCGAAGAGTTAAGAGCCGAAAAGGCCGTGCATTGCGAGAGCAAAGAGAAAATGGCCAAGATGGTTGTAAAGTTAAAAGACACTGCCGATTGTTGCCAGCTTCTTTAAGAAGAAAACCGGGCGAAGGCGACGGACCTGGAAAAGGCCACGATGGTGACCAAAGACACCCGCTCTTCGAAGAGAGCAAAGAAGGAGGAGCTGCGTCAAGCCGGGTATATCGCGGCTGGGAAACCCTTCAGGCTGCAGAGGAAGTTGGGAGATCCTCGGTATGCCCCTCTGGACCGGCTGTGGAGTTTGGCGAATGCATATCTGGATTTGGCGGCGAGTGCTGTCGATGCGGCCGAATACTTCCAAGATCAAATAGATCGTGAAGTGGACAAGCTATTCTGGTCACAATTTAATGTTCCAGAGCGTCCTCTTACATTGACTGATCGGCTTGCCGAATGTGCCAAGATGAATAGATTGTCCGGACTCGCCATGAGGTCTGTTGTGGATCATGTGCGGCCGGAAAGGCCAAAGCTGAACAACTATTTTAGTTTGGTGTAGCAGTTCCTTGGTGCGGTGCCGCGCATTAATGCGATGAAGAGGTCAGCATGCATAGAAGGCTCGCGGATGGCCCTTGCCCGTGTCAAAACATACTGGGCGGAGATGGATGCCACCACTATCGCGGCGCAGGGTTCGGCCATAGGCTGAGTGGCTGCCGAGCACTATTTTGAAGAAGTTCTTGAAGGCGCTCTTTCGATAGAGGCCTAGTGCTCGAAGAATATTATGTTTGAATGACATGTATTCCCATTGTAAAAACAATGTTTTATTAAGTTTATCAAGGCTGTATTTATACTTTTGCCCGAAAGTATTATGATGCCTCCTGTGCGGCCATTTATGTATATATGTATATAACCTGAAAGATTGCAGTCATCGGCTTCAGACCCCACGCATATAATGCGGGGGTGTTCGCAGAAGACGCATGTTCACACTTGATCCAACGTCTTGGTCCATTAAGGAGGTGATAGCGCAGCGAACTAGGCAACCGGACTATAATGCTTTAACACTTTCACTTAGCCAGGGGAGTTTGATAGTGGGGCTACTATATAGCCCCTGGTGGCTCCGCACTCACCCGAATTCGGGGTGCGTACATGCCTGGCCGGGAAACGGCCCTTCGTTAAGGCGGAGGAATCCCAAAGATTTCGGTAGGTCATCGAGTGGTTGACCAGTCTCACGCTATATCATGACAGTGAGTTTTCGGCTTTCTCTACCGAGGTGCTCATCCGGATGAACCAGGGCACAATTGCAGTAGTTCTCCTGGTGCCGCCTTAGCCGATAGAGTGGAACGTAAGGCAGCAAAACACAGGAGCTGGGCAAACCCAACATTTGACCAAAGACATGATTCAGAGCTGATGCATATAAGGCCAAACTCGCGACGCCGAACACTCCCTAAGGTATTCGGTCTTTATGGTGTAAACCGAGCCTAAACAGTGCCCTTTGTAATAAGCCCCTAATGTCCAGGTACGTGCAATATTCTGACGTGGCCACATGCCAATACGTCAGCATCCTTCTCAATTGTACTGAGAATCCGGGGATGTGTATCAACAAGAGACAGTAAAAAAGGTTTATGCAGGGTCTTAATCTAAAAAGAATCCTTGTAAATGGTCCCTGCTTCACGTCTGCGCATGTGTCTCCATTGTGCCGTATCCTGGACGGGTGTAGCGTGATGGTCATCTGTAACAGAGAGGAACTTAGTTGAAAAGTTGTCATGCAAAAAGGTAGGTTGTACTAAAGAAAATATGTACAGTTCAAGATGAGTAAAGTTGAGCCTAATTGCCACTTGTTTACGCGCGTTGGGCCCCTTGTATTGTAATAGGGGTATAGCCATCAAACCTGTATCAATTACATATAACTGCGCCGGACTCGTCTAACCGCGTCCGTGGTCTTAACGACATGTCAGATGCTTCAGTTGGTGAGGCCGTTTAGCGTGCGGTTGCCAAGGCAGCCGCACGGTCTTCCGCGCGCAAGGAGTGCTCAATATTTGCATTTACCATAATGATGCCGCGTGGACCGGGCATCTTAAGCATAAGAGAAGCGTAATGCGGTATTGCGTTGAAGCGAGCGAAAGCTTCGCGTCCGAGTAGAGCTTGATAGCCACTTTGGAACGGAGCGATGTGGAAGGTTAACTTTTCGCTGTGAAAGTTATCGGGAAAGCCGAATATAACCTCTAGTAGCAGGGAGCCCGTGCAATGGGCTTCTGGGCCTGGCGTTACTCCTTTAAAGGTAGTATTGCTATGGCTAATTTTTGCTGGGTCTATCCCCATGTTGCGTACTGTGTCCTGATATATCAGGTTTAAACTGCTGCCGCCGTCCATCAGAACTCGTGTGAAGTGGTATCCATTAATTATTGGGTCTAATACCAAGGCAGCCCATCCTGTACGTCGGACACTTGCTGAGTAATCCTGATGGTCAAAAGTGATCGGTTGGGACGACCAGTGGCAGAATTCCGCGGTGATAGGCCCTGGGGCATGTGTCTCTGGGAGTGCCGCTTTGTTTCTCCCCTTTATTACGTGTAACACATTGACTGTTTTGACTTCTGGTGGGAATTTCTTCTGTTCCCCAGTGCTTTGCTTGCGAGGCTCGTCCTCGTCTTCGCTTGGTGTATCCTGCCCCTTATGTTCGGCGTTGAGCTTGCCGGACTGCTTGAAGACCCAACATTCTCTATGGGTATGATTTGCAGGTTTGTCGGGGGTACTATGGATTTGACATATTTGGTCCAGAATCTTGTTTAGGCTAGACAGTTCATCTCTGTTGCCTTTGGAGGGCGGCTTTTGCTGACCTAGCCGAGAGCTTCTGAATCCGGCGTTTACCGCCGTGCTCTTCGGGCTGTCTTCTTTATTCCGGCGCTTGTTTTTGCTGCGTCGTGATTTCCCGTTTCCGTCCGTGACTTCGGATGTACTTGGGTCGCTGGTGCTGCATCGGGCTAACCAGCTATCCTCGCTCGCGCAAAAGCGGGTCATGAGGCTTGTTAATGCTGCCATTGTCCTCGGCTTTTCTAGGCCGAGGTGTCTGGCGAGCCATTCGTCTCGAACGCTGTGCTTGAAAGCTGCTAAGGCTTCGGCGTCTGGACAGTCTACTATTTGCTTCTTCTTAGTGAGGAACCTATTCCAAAGCTTTCAGGCTGACTCTCCGGGCTGTTGAGTTATATGACTTAAATCGTCTGTATCCGGTGGTCGGACATAGGTCCCTTGAAAATTTGTCCGAAAGGCGTCTTCGAGCTCTTCCCACCTTCCAATGGAGTTTTCGGGGAGGCTTTTAAGCCAGTGCCGAGCTGGCCCTTTGAGCTTGAGGGGTAAGTACTTGATGGCATGGAGATTGTCTCCTCGAGCCATGTGGATATGGAGGATATAGTCCTCAATCCATACCCCAGGGTCTGTTGTTCCGTCGTACGCCTCTATGTTTACGGGTTTGAATCCCTCTAGAAATTCATGGTCTAGCACCTCATCGGTGAAACATATTGGGTGTGCGACACCCCTGTATTTGGGTGTACCGTGGTGTTCGGATGTTTGTTGTGTTGTATTGCATACTGGAGCGCGCTTGTGTGGCCCTTATATGGATCTGGTTGCGCTGTCCTTTTGATGCGAGCCCTCGCGTGGATCGCGTACTGGCTTGTGTGCGGCATCGTTTGCCGCTCTATATTGGCCATGAGGTCATCTATCCGACCAGATGGCCGTTTTTTTTTCTAATTGCGGGGGATCTAAGGCCTCCTCGTCGAATTCGGGTAGCAACTTTCGCTTCGGGTAGCTCTTGGTGTGGCGATTACCGCCGTCCTTTGCTGCAGTGTTGAGTACTTCACTCCATCTGATTCTGAGTGTGTCTTGCGCAGCCCTGAGCATTTTCTTCTGCTTTTTCAGACTCCTGGCAGTGGCAACAAGCCTTTGATGGGCATTCTGTTGCTCCGGGCGCCTGTCCGGTGTGATGTCGTCCGGACTGTTATCTTCGACGGAGTCGGGTTGTTCGGTTTGATTCTCCGGGTTGCCCTGGTCGGGCGATGGTTCACCCTGCTCTATCGCTGGGTCTATATGACCGCTGTTTCTGCCGAGGCGGGATTTGGAGCAGCGCTTACGCTGCCGCTTTGACTGCTTCTCGAGGGAACAACCCTTCGTTGCGCCCTTCCATTCCTCGTCATCGCTTTCTTTGGGTGTGTCCACCATGTATACATCATATGATGAAGTGGGCGTCCAGTGCCCTGTGGGCAGTGGTTCCTGTTCGTCTCTTGCATGGTCGTCCATACCGTCGATGTCTTCGGAGTCGAGGTCGAGCATGTCGGTCAAATCATCGACAGTGGCTACTAAGTGGGTGGTGGGTGGGCGGCGAATTTCTTCGTCATCCGCACCCCAATCTTGCCGGACAGAGTTTGGCCAGGACTCTAATGACAAGGAGAGAGACCTTAATGAGTTCAGTATGTCGCCGAAGGGCGAGTGCTGAAAGATATCCGCGGAGGTAAACTCCATGATCGGCGCCCAGTCGGATTTGATAGGCACGGGCGCAGGCGGTTTGGAGTCCGTGGCCGGGGAAGGATCCGGCAGTGTTGCATCATCACTCTCGTGAAGGGTAAGGTCGATATTCGGCTCGATCGCCACTGAGGATGCAGCCTCCGTGGCGGGGTCTATCCACCCGTCCATGGATGGCGCAACTGGTTTCGAATTGAGGGTCAGAGTGGTTGCCGGCGCGATCTCCTAGGCACTGTCTGATGGGAGAGCTAAATCATGCTCATTGTGACCGCGTGGCGCACTAAGCAGGGGCTCGAATCCGTCGAAGATCAAGTCTCCGCGGATATCGGTCATGTAGTTTAAGCTTCCAAACCTGACCTGATGGCCAGGGGCATAACTCTTGATCTGCTCTAGATGGCTAAGCGAGTTGGCCCGCAGTGTGAAGCCGTCGAATACAAATATCTGTCCGGGGAGAAAAGTCTCACCCTGGACTGCATCGCTATCGATGATCGAAGGAGCCATCAAGCCTAATGGCGACAACACAGAGGAACTCTCAATGAAAGCACCAACGTCAGTGTCAAAACCGGCGGATCTCGGATAGGGGGTCCCGAACTGTGCGTCTAAGGCTGATGGTAACAGGAGGCAGGGGACACGATGTTTTACCCAGGTTCGGGCCCTCCTGATGGAGGTAAAACCCTACGTCCTGCTTAATTATTCTTGATAATATGAGTAGTACAAGAGTTGATCTACCACGAGATCGGAGAGGCTAAACCCTAGAAGCAAGCCTATGGTATGATTGTCTGTTGTCCTACGGACTAAAACCCTCCGGTTTATATAGACACCGGAGGGGGCTAGGGTTACACAAGGTCGGTTACAAAGGAGGAGATATACATATCCGTATTGCCTAGCTTGCCTTCCACGCCAAGTAGTGTCCCATCCGGACACAGGACGAAGTCTTCAATCTTGTATCTTCATAGTCCAACAGTCCGGCCAAAGGATGTAGTCTGGCTGTCCGGAGACCCCTAATCCAGGACTCCCTCACTTCTCATCACAACTTTAAGTTGCAACAAATGGATGTGAAGAGTGCTTTTCTTAATGGTCCTATTAATGAGTTGGTCTATGTCAAGCAACCCCGCGGGTTCCAAGATCCCTACTTTCCCGATCATGTGTATCAACTCGATAAGGCACTCTATGGGCTTAAACAATCCCCACGTGTGTGGTATGACCACCTTACCGAGTTGTTACAAGATCATGGGTTTGAAGTTGCGCTAATCGACCCCACTCTTTTTACTAAGAAGGTCAAAGGGGAGTTGTTTGTATGCCAACTATATGTTGATGACATTATCTTTGGTTCCCCTAACAAAGCTTTCAATGAGGAATTCGCCGCTCTCATGACCTCAAAGTTCAAGTGGTCTTCCATGGGAGAGTTGAAGTTCTTTCTAGGGTTCGAAGTGAAGCAAAGAAGAGAAGGAACCTTCATGAACCAAGCCAAATACACTCAAGACATGCTCAAGAGATTCAAGCTAAGTGATGTCAAGCCGGTTTCCACTCCAATACCCACCAAGTGCCAACTTGACATAGATCCCAATGGTAAAGTGGTGGATCAAAAGGTATATTGCTCCATGATTGGATCCTTGCTTTTTGGTGAGTTGGTCTTCCAAAGTGGATAGGAAGTCCACTTCCGGAGGATGCCAATTCCTTGTTTGCTCTTTGGTGCGTTGGTCTTCCAAAAAGCAAAGTTGTGTGTCTCTCTCGTCCACCGAAGCGGAGTATGTAGCGGTCGGTAGTTGTTGTGCACAACTCTTATGGATGAGGCAAACTTTAAAGGATTACGGTGTCATTTGTGACAAAGTGCCTCTTTGGTGTGGGAATGAAAGTGCCATCAAGATTTCTCTCAACCCGGTGCAACACTTCAAGATGAAGCATATTGAGATTCGGTATCACTTCATCCAGGATCACATTAGGCGAGGGGAGATCGAGATCAACTACGTCAACACTCATGATAACCTTGCAGATATTTTCACGAAGCCGTTGGATGAAGCAAGATTTCGCGAGTTAAGGCATGAGCTAATATCATTGATTCGAGCAATGTTGCTTGAACCCTTGCACACCCCACCATACTCAACTTGTTGTCTTGTTTAGATGTAGGCATGGACATAGGAGGAGTGTTGTTCTCTCAATGAACTCTCCTCCCCCATTATGCATAAATTGATCAAATCTTTCACATTAGCCATTTTTGATGGTACTTGTGCTTCAAAGACGAGTTTTGGTCATGGGCCCAAGGATAATTCTTCGCGGTGCCATACCAATTGACTCAAACATAGGTGGCTCCGGCCACCGCCCTCTCTTTGGAGAGGTTGTGTCTCGTGGTCATGTCTTGTTGTCGTTTTGCCCCTTCTTCCCTTTGTGTTTGAGCTTGTTGTGAGGTGTCTTGTTCGTTTGAAGTTTCCTTGCGAAGACCTCTCTTTTCTTGTGTTTGGAAATGGCTTCTTCTTGAGCTCATGGTACTACCGCGGCCTGGCATGGTACTACCGTGCGTGTAGAGTATGGTACTACCGGCCCAACGCGGTACTACCGCCTGGGAGAGCGGTACTACTGCTGTGGTGCGATTCTTCCACCCAAGCAGTACTACCGCGATGATACGTGGTACTACCGTGCTGTCGGAGGTGCGTGGGGATAAGGACGGGAACAGGGGGTTCTAACTCCCCATACCCATTCGTCAGTTTTCCCCACTTCGTCTCTCTCTCGCTCGCTCAAGAACGGGGCCGGAGTCCCTCGCCGGATCTCCGTCTCCAGCTGCTCTCCTTGGATTCCGACTGGTGGGATCGTTCCCCACCACTTACTCTTGCCATGGACCAAGGTTTTTCCCCAAATACCTCTCCTTCTAGTTGGTTCTCTTGTCTCTAGGTTTTTGGGGAGATGCTTGTGTTCTTGAGATTTTAGGCCAAGTCTTTGCAAGAGAAGGTTGTAGGAGAGTAGTGTTGCGTGGAAATTATACTTGATATATTGTCCCGTGGTAGATTTGATCAACCGTAGTTCCGCCGTGGTTTCGCGCGTCTTCTTAGATTCAAAAGTAGGTTCGGACCTGACGCGGTGCGGTACTAACGTGCTTCTGGTGCGGTACTACCACTTGTCCGGTACTACCGCCCGTTCGGTGCGGTACTACCGCATGTTCTGTGGCACTAAGGTCTTACTACCGCTCCAAGCCATGGTACTACCGTATCCTCACACGGTACTACCGCGACTAGGAGCAGTACTAAAATTTTAGTACCACACGACCAGGCGGCACTACCGTTGCTGTCCCATCTTCCTCGTGCAGTTATCCCGTATGCTTTATACCCGTTTCCCTTGCTTTGTTGTGGTCTTTGCATTGATTCTTCTCGCTCTTTGTGTGTGCTTTCTCTTGTGTCTTAGGTGGTGGCTCTCGCCGTTCCAATCCCGGCCGTGACACTGGCCCTCCAAGCGACTGTGCAATCCTCAAGATGAAGCACCAGAGGGCTCCAGTGCCCCCAAGCGCAATGTCAAGACCACTGCCAGCAAGCAAAAGGAACCTGCTAAGGGCATGGACGTGATTCCCCTCACAGAGTAGATCGAACGCCGGAAGATCAACCCTTATGTGAATGCTCGTGCTATCCTCAGAGGCACTGAGTTGTTTTGGACCAAGCAGCAGGCTCTCATTTATCTGAATGTAATCAAGAATAAGAAAAACACCTACGTGGATGTCAAGTGGATAGACATGAATCACTTGAGGAAGGACAAGTTTCGTGACTACTTTGGAGAAGTTCTGGATTTGGTGGAGCAGTTCGGTATTGAACATGTGATCTCTTTCCACCTTGACTATGACCCTGAGATCATCTGTCAGTTCTTTGCCTCAGTTCACTTTCACCCCGGGGATGAGCGGAGGATGACCTAGATGACCAATGGCTTTCAGTTGTCTGCTACCTGGAAGGAGTTCATGGATCTGCTCCACATTCCTGATGACGGGCTCCACACACCCGTTGGTGTTCGCCCCCATGCCAATTCTGAGTCTGCTAGCAAGAACAAGATTCATCCGTTCTATGTTGAGAAGGTGCTTCCCAGTGGCAAGTCGGCTTGGGTGCTGAACTCTTTTCTGGATATCATGCATCGCATCTTTCGCAACACTCTGTTCCCTCGCATTGGTGACAAGGACAAGGTTCATTCCTATCTGGTGGACATGATGCTCCTGTGCGAGGAGGCTCTTACGTCTCAGACTCAGCCACTTGATGTCTCACACATCATGTGGTGTGAGCTTCGGTTTGCAGTGTACACCCACAAGGTACCTATCTATGGACCATATCTGTTTCTGTTGATCTCCATGACTTGGGAGAAGCTGTACCCTGGTGATGAGTTCCTTGCTCCAGACTGTATTCGTCATGAGTCCATCAGTCTCTGTGTCAAGCCCAACTGGGCCAACAATACTACTCGTGCTGAGGCGTCTACTGCAAGGAGGGGTGTTGATGAGGAGGAGGCTCGAGCAGAGGATGTTGCTGAGGACCGTGCTGCTAGGTCTTCCCAACCTTCCTCTGAGCCCTCGTGGACCAAGAAGCTGAAGGACAAGATGAAGACTATTTTCTGCATGCAAGCAAAGGGGCAGTACAGGACTCATGTGGCATCCAAGGAGAGTCACCGCCGCGACAAGAAGGTTATGAGGCTCTTTGGAGAGGACGTCTCTGGCGGTTCTGAGGATGCCATCACGCTAGAGTCTGAATGGACGGCGAAGCAAGGCTTCAAGTGGACTAGTTCTAAGGAGGAAATTGAGGAGACCGTCCCCGCCGCCGAGTCTGACGCGGAGCACGAGGAGCGTTGGGATGATTTCTCTGCCTGAGCCACCCCTTGTGTGTAGGTGTCCTCTCTGTCTTTTTGGCGTCTCGATGCCAAAGGGGGAGAGAGTGTAGGGATTTGCGTGCTTGCGAGTCGTGTCGTGTTTGGTGTTTGCTTTGTCGTTTGGACCTCGTTTTCTTTGGTTTGGTTTGCGCCTTTGAGACTTATCCTTTATATGGTGTAAGACATATGCCCTCTATTCTATCTTAGTGAGCTTATGATTGTGCTACTTATGTTATGCTCGTATTTGCTATCTTGTCTAGTGTTAGCCTTACTTTTGCAAGATATGCCTTGTCTCTATAATATAGGGGGAGCTTTGATCTTAGTATGTGTGCCGTGCAGTCCAAAGCACCCATCTAGTTGGCACACATCTAGGGGGAGCCCGTCTATATTCTAGAGAGGAGGGGTTTGTGTTTGCTTAATATTATTTCCTTTGTGCAAATCCCATATTGTCATCAATCCACCAAAAAGGGGTAGATTGTAAGGGCATATTTATCCCTAAGGTGTTTTGGTGATTGATGACAATGCTTTTGCGGACTAATCATGTGCCTTGAGTTTCGCAGACATTTCATCGCTAGGCACAAGACGGTTTGGTGCTCCTCGAAGACTGTTGAGGACGGCGTTTTTTCTACATTTCTTTTTGGTGGATTTGAGTCGTAGGAAAGCCGTACTATTAAGAGGGGGTCCGCGTCGGAAAGGTTTGGGTGGAATCATCATGTACACGTTTTCTTCCTTGTCCCCTCCTTTCCCCTGCACTTTGGAGCATCCTTCGTTTATCATCTTTACCTTGTCCTGGCCGCTGTTAATGGGCTTGCGGTAGTACTGCTCCTTGTTGAGCGGTAGTACCGCAGGCACCCGTGGTAGTACCGTACTTCGGCGCGGTAGTACCGCAGGTGCCCATGGTAGTACCGCTCCTCTGGAGCCGTAGTACTGTGGCCCCCAGGCCAAGTACCGCTCCTTCGCGGTAGTAGGGGCGGATGTAATTTTTACATCCGCACCACCGCGGTAGTACCGTGCGCGGCCTGGCTCAGCTGGCAGGCGGTAGTACCGCTCCTCTGCGGTAGTACCGCTCCTCTGTGGTAGTACTGTATCAGATTTTTGCTTCGTCCATTTTCCAGCGAAAGTAGGCACGGATGTATTTTTATCCGTGCTCTTCCCAGGCTAGGGGTTTCCTGCCTTGCGGTAGTACCACAAGGGGGAGCGGTAGTACCGCGCCTGCGGCAGTACCGTCCTTAGCCCTTGTGCTTTAGGTCTGCCCTAGCTACTGCTGCTGCTGCGGTAGTACCACATGGCCTTGCGGTAGTACCGCTTGTCAGGAGCGGAAGTTCCGCATGGCCTTGCGGTAGTACCGCTGGTCACGGGCTGGTAGGTGGATAACGGTTGGATTTTTGTCCTAAGCTATAAAAGGGGTGTCTTCTTCCTCTAGTTGACTACCTCTTCCAACCCTAAGCTCCATTGTTGCTCCAAGCTCCATTTTCGCCTGATCTCACTCCCTAGCCAATCAAACTTGTTGATTTGCTCGGGAGTGGTTGAGAAGGCCCAGATCTACACTTCCACCAAGAGAAATTTGATTCCCCCCACTAATCCCTTGCGGATCTTGTTACTCTTGGGTGTTTGAGCACCCTAGACGGTTGAGGTCACCGCGGAGCCATAGTCCATTATGATGAAGCTTTGTGGTGTCGTTGGGAGCCTCCAATTGAGTTGTGGAGATTGCCCCAACCTTGTTTGTAAAGGTTCGGTCGCCACCTCCAAGGGAACCAATAGTGGAATCACGGCATCTCGCATTGTGTGAGGGCGTGAGGAGAATATGGTGGCCCTAGTGGCTTCTTGGGGAGCATTGTGCCTCCACACCGCTCCAACGGAGACGTACTTCCCCTCAAAGGGAAGGAACTTCGGTAACACATCCTCGTCTCCACCGGCTCCACTCTTGGTTATCTCGTTCCTTTACTTGTGCAATCTTATTTGTGATATATCTCTTGCTTGCTTGTGTTCCTATCTTTGTTGCATCATATAGGTTGCTCACCTAGTTGCATATCTAGACAACCTACTTTGATGCAAAGTTTAAATTGTTAAAGAAAAGCTAAAAATTGTTACTTGCCTATTCACCCTCCCTCTAGTCAACCATATCGATCCTTTCACCTAGTTTCCGAAAATACTTGTTCCTGCCCAAACCACTTTGCTCCTCTTATGATTTTGCCCTTTGACCGTTTGACCATCACTTTGAAAACTTCATAAAAAATTCATACTAACTCAGAAAAATTCAAATAAGATATCAAAATGTTTAGACAAGCATCACCTATATGTGCATGTCATTTGCATTCATGAAAAAAGTGTTGGCTAGTTCCCATCTCAGTTTTAGCTCATATGATCTTAGCATGAACATTAAAATCTAAACAAATTCTAAAAATTCTAAAAAAATTGGTGGCAAACTTTGAGCAATGTTTTGAGTGTTTGCCAAGTTTCATAAGGGAGTGACATTCGTGGAAGTCGTGGCAACAAAACAAAAATCAATGCTCCAAAATTTCATTTTTTTACCATGACTTCCACGAATGTCATTTCCCTTATGAAACTTGGCAAGCACCCAAAACATTGGTCAAAGTTTGCCACCAATTTTTTTAGAATTTTTTGATTTTTTTAGATTTTACAGTTCATGCTAAGATCATATGAGCTAAAACTGAGATGGGAACTGGCCAACACTTTTTTCATGAATGCAAATGACATGCACATATAGGTGATGCTTTTCTGAACATTTTGATATCTTATTTGAATTTTTTTGATTCAGTATGAGTATTTTATGAAGTTTTCAATGTGATGGTCAAACGGTCAAAGGGAAAAAGCATAAGAGGAGCAAAGTGGTTTGGGCAGGAACAAGTGTTTTCGGAAACTAGGGGTAAACCTGCCGAGTGGGACAAAACTAAGGGCACCAAATTAATTATCCCAACATTAATTGCATCAAATAAATTCTCAAACATGTCATTCTCATCAAACATAGCATCCCCAAGCTTGGGCCTTTTCATATCATAAGCATAATTAATCTCATCATTAATAGTATGGATAGCACCAATAGTACATCAATTATCATCATCACAATGAGTAATAGGAGCAGCATCATTTGGGAGGGATACCTTTTTACCTTTGCTTCTACGTCTTTTCTTTTGCTTCTTCGCATCATGTGTGGGTTTAACCCTCTTTTTGGAGCTCCTTATTAGTGAGATTGGTTGGATAGAAAGCTCTTCCTCGTTACCCGGTTCATCATAAGAAATAATAGGAGGATATTAGGAAGTCTCTTCCCTTTCATTAGTATTCTCTTCATCTTCTATTTGTTTTCTTGTCTTTATGTAATTCACAATATAAGGATTTTCAATGCAATTCACCGCACAATACATATAAATTTCCTCTAGATCAAAACCAAGAATTTTACCAAGGGCAAATTCTGGAATATCCTTAGTTATACATTTCATTTCTTCATAACCCAGATGCAAACTAAATTCATTATGATGCGCAAGGGAAATCAAGTCATCACAATTTTTGGACACGATTTTATCATGAAACAATTTGCATTGGATATTTAAATGACCACGTTCACTGCAAACTTCACAAGGATGGCTAAGAAAATTTAAATTTTTAGCAGAAACAGCTAGCCTTTCTTGCAACCATTTAGTTTCTAAATACTTATGCCTCTTGCAAAATCTATTTTCCCTATTTGGTGTGTACTTGCAAACTATATGCACTCCACAAAAATTGACATGCTTACAAGAGACATTTTCATCATGACTAGTGCAATCATAATTAGTACAATGGATATTCAAGGAATTCATACTAACAACATTGCAATCATGCTCATCATTCAAATATTTAGTGCCAAACATTAAAATGCATTCTTCTTCTAACACTTTGGCACAATTATCGAAATCCTTATTTTCATGAAAGACATTAAAAAGATGAAGCATATGAGGTACCCTCAATTCCATTTTTTTGTAATTTTCTTTTATAGACTAAACTAGTGATAAAACAAGAAACAAAAACATTCGATTGCAAGATCTAAAGATATACCTTCAAGCGCTAACCTCCCCGACAACGGCGCCAGAAAAGAGCTTGATGTCTACTACACAACCTTCTTCTTGTAGACGTTGTTGGGCCTCCAAGTGCAGAGGTTTGTAGGACAGTATTAAATTTCCCTCAAGTGGATGACCTAAGGTTTATCAATCCATGGGAGGCGTAGGATGAAGATGGTCTTTCTCAAACAACCCTACAACCAAATAACAAAGAGTCTCTTGTGTCCCGAACACACCCAATACAATGGTAAATTGTATAGGTGCACTAGTTCGGCGAAGAGATGGTGATACAAGTGCAATATGGATGGTAGATATAGTTTTTTGTAATATGAAAATATAAAAAAAACAAGGTAACTAATGATAAAAGTGAGCAAAAACGGTATTGCAATTGTATGAAACAAGGCCTAGGCTTCATACTTTCACTAGTGCAAGTTCTCTCAACAATAATAACATAATTGGATCATATAACTATCCCTCAACATGCAACAAAGAGTCACTCCAAAGTCACTAATAGTGGAGAACAAACGAAGAGATTATGGTAGGGTACGAAACCACCTCAAAGTTATTCTTTCTGATCGATCTATACAAGAGTCCGTGGTAAAATAACATGAAGCTATTCTTTCTGTTCGATCTATCCTAGAGTTCGTACTAGAATAACACCTTAACACACAAATCAACCAAAACCCTAATGTCACCTAGATACTCCAATGTCACCTCAAGTATCCGTGGGTATGATTATACGATATGCATCGCACAATCTCAGATTCATCTATTCAACAAACACAAAGAACTTCAAAGAGTTCCCCAAAGTTTCTACCGGAGAGTCAAGACAAAAACGTGTGCCATTGTCACCACAAAATAAGCACATGCAAGACATACATCAAGTGTTCTGAAATCCTTAAAGACTCAATCCGATAAGCTAACTTCAAAGGGAAAACTCAATCCAATACAAGAGAGTAGAGGGAGAGAAACATCATAAGATCCAACTATAATAGCATAGCTCACGATACATCAAGATCGTTTTGAATCAAGAACACGAGAGAGGGAGAGGGAGATCAAACACATAGGTACTTGTACATACCCTCAGCACTGAGGGTGAACTACTCCCTCCTCATCATGGAGAGCGCCGGGATGATGAAGATGGCCACCGGAGAGGGATTCCCCCCTCCGGCAGGGTGCCAGAACGGGTCTAGATTGGTTTTCGGTGGCTACGGAGGCTTCTGGCGGCGGAACTCCCGATCTAGGTTATGTTCTGGAAGTTTCAGTATATATAAGAGGTTTTGGCATCGATAACAAGTCAGGGGGTCTCCGGCTGTCCACAAGGTACGGAGGTGCACCTAGGGGGGTGGGCGCGCCCCCACCCTCGTGGGCATCCCGGGACTATTCTGGCCCAACTCTTTTACTCCATGGCCTTCTTCTGGCCCAAAAATAAGTTCCGTGAAGTTTCAGGTCAATTGGACTCCTTTTGATTTTCCTTTTCTGTAAAACTCAAAAACAAGGAAAAAACAGAAACTGGCTCTTGGCTCTAGGTTAATAGGTTAGTCCAAAAAATAATATAAAATAGCATATAAATTCATATAAAACATGCAAGGTTGATAATATAATAGCATGGAACAATAAAAAATTATAGATACGTTGGAGACGTATCAGTGATAAGCTCTACATTCACATACAATGGGTGCAAGCTGATGACCCACAAGTATAGGGGATCTATCGTAGTCCTTTCGATAAGTAAGAGTGTTGAACCCAACGAGGAGCAGAAGGAAATGATAAGCGGTTTCCAGCAAGGTATTCTCTGCAAGTACTGAAATAAGTGGTAACAGATAGTTTTTGTGATAGGATAGTTCGTAACGAGCAACAAGTAACTAAAGTAAATAAAGTGCAGCAAGATGGCCCAATCCTTTTTGTAGCAAAGGACAAACCTGGACAAACTCTTATATAGAGAAAAGCGCTCCCGAGGACACATGGGAATATCGTCAAGCTAGTTTTCATCACGCTAATATGATTCACGTTCGGTACTTTGACAATTTGGTATGTGGGTGGACCGGTGCTTGGGTACTGCCCTTACTTGGACAAGCATCCCACTTATGATTAACCTCTATTGCAAGCATCCGCAACTACAAGAAAAGTATTAAGGTAAACCTAACCGTAGCATGAAACATATGGATCCAAATCAGCCCCTTACGAAGCAACACATAAACTAGGGTTTAAGCTTCTGTCACTCTAGCAACCCATCATCTACTTATTACTTCCCAATGCCTTCCTCTAGGCCCAAATAATGGTGAAATGTCATGTAGTCGACGTTCACATAACACCACTAGAGGAGAGACAACATACATCTCATCAAAATATCGAACGAATACCAAATTCACATGACTACTAATAGCAAGACTTCTCCCATGTCCTCAGGAACAAACGTAACTACTCACAAAGCATAAACATGTTCATAATCAGAGGGGTATTAATATGCATATAGGATCTGAACATATGATCTTCCACCAATTAAACCAACTAGCATCAACTACAAGGAGTAATTAACACTACTAGCAACCTACTAGCACCAATCCCGGACTTGGAGACAAGAATTGGATACAAGAGATGAACTAGGGTTTTGAGAGGAGATGGTGCTACTGAAGATGTTGATGGAGATTGCCCTCTCATGATGATAGGAGCGTTGGTGATAACGATGGCGATGATTTCCCCCTCCAGGAGGGAAATTTCCCCGACAGACAAGCTCCACGAGAGCCCTAGATTGGTTCCGCCAAGGTTCCACCTCGTGGCGGCGGAGTTTCATACAAGAAGATTGCTTGTTATTTTTTCCCATCGAAAGACTTCATATAGCAGAAGATGGCCACCGAAGGGCCACCAGGGGGCCACGAGGTAGGGGGCGCGCCCAGGGGGGTAGGGCGCGCCCCCACCATCGTGGGCAGGGTGTGGCCCCCCTGGTGAAGTTCTTGCTCTCAGTATTTTTTATGTATTTGGAAAACATCTTCCGTGAAGTTTCAGGACTTTTGGAGCTGTGCAAAATAGGTCTGTAATATTTGCTCCTTTTCTAGCCCAGAATCCCAGCTGCCGGCATTCTCCCTCTTTATAGAAACCTTGTAAAATAAGAGAGAATAGGCATAAGTATTGTGACATAATGTGTAATAACAGCCCATAATGCAATAAGAATCAATATAAAAGCATGATGCAAAATGGACGTATCAACTCCCCCAAGCTTAGACCTCGCTTGTCCTCAAGCGAAAAGCCGAAATCGAAAAATATGTCCACATGTTTAGAGATAGAGGTGTCGATAAAAATAAAATACGGACATGAGGGCATCATGATCATTCTTAGAATAACAACTTATATAATTCTTGTCATATGATTTCTTATGCTAGAGTAATAATTCAATCACAATTTCAAGTATGAATAGTAAACTTCATTGAAAACTAACAAACTATAATCTCAGTCATTGGAGCAATTGCAATTTATCATAACATAGGAAAGAGTCAATGTATAAGAGCTTTTCAGCAAGTCCACATACTCAACTATCATATAGTCTTTCACAATTGCTGACACTCACGCAATACTTATGGGTATGGAGTTTTAATCGGACACAGAGAAAGATAGGGGCTTATAGTTTTTGCCTCCCAACGTTTTACCTCAAGGGTAATGTCAACGGTAATAGTTCATGAAAACTCACATCCAATTAGCCATATATACCAGGATCTTTCCAACATACTGTGCTTGCCAAAGGATAAAATGTAAAAAGGAAGGGTGAAGATCACCATGACTCTTATACAATGTAGGAGATAAAAGTAAAATATAAGTCCTTCGCAGAGGGAAGCAGAGGTTGTCATGCGCTTTTATGGTTGGATGCACAAAATCTTAATGCGAAAGAACGTCACTTTATATTGCCACTTGTGATATGGACCTTTATTATGCAGTTTGTCACTGTTATTTCTTCCATATCACACGATCGTCTAAAGTTTATTTTCTCCCACACTAATAAGTCATACATATTTAGGGAACAATTTTTATTGCTTGCACCAATGCCAACTTACTTAGAGGATCTTACTCAATCCATAGGTAGGTATGGTGGACTCTCATGGCAAAACTGGTTTAAGGCTATTTGGAAGCACAAGTAGTATCTCTACTTGGTGCGATTAACTTGGCTAACACGAGGGGGAAAGGCAAGCTCAACCATGTTGGATGATCCATGACAATATAATTTATCTCAGATGTAAGAAAACATAACCATTACGTTGTCTTCCTTGTCCAACGTCGAGTCTTTTAGCATGTCATATTTTAATGAGTGCTCCCAATCATAAAAGATGTCCAAGATAGTATATCTATATGTGAAGACCTCTCTTTCTTTATTACTTCCTATTAATTGCAACAATGACCAAAACTATGTTTGTCAACCCTCAACAACTTTTATTCATCATACTTTTTCTATGTGAGCTCATTACTCTCCATAAGACTCACATGATCTCTTTGTTTCTTTTTATTTCTTTCTCTTTTCTTTTATTCCCTTAGGATCATGGAAAAATAATCAAGCCCTTGACTCAACACTAATCTTTATTATATAGCTCACGAACTCGATTACATAGAAGGATTATAAAGAAAAACTCACAACTAGATCATAGTAAGAACTTTTATTCTACTAGATCAAGATATTACCAAAAGGATCAAACTAAGAAAAACGGTAAAGATAAAAGTGATGGTGATACGATACCGGGGCACTCCCCCAAGCTTGGCAGTTGCCAATGGGAGTGCCCATACCCAGGTGATTATGTCTCTCTTGTTGGTGAAGAAGGTGGAGTTATTGATGATGGATAGTCACACATCGAGCGTAGGAGGTCTTCTAACTTGCGGATAATGCCCTTGAATGCGATGATATGCTCCTTCAACAAAATATTTTCACGTGTGAGATATTTATTTTGTATACGAGCTAACTCAATCATCTTGAAAGCTTCAATCTCTGTTGGGGTAAGAAGATTGTGATCAAGTTGAAGGGTGTCCTCTGTTGCCGGCACTTGGTTCCCCATGGCTTTCTTGATCCCTTCATCCTTGTTGATCTCCATGGGTTCTTCTCTCTTCAGCTCTATCTTGATTAGCCAAGAATCGTTGCCCTCATGGTTGGAGGAGGAGGGAGACGACATAGTGCCTGACCTAGACAACCCTGACAGAAAACAGCTCAAAACAAAGACAAGAGATTTTTGCATGATACGGGAGTCAAAACCTTTGGGAGATTATATAATGAATTTTTACCGACCAAAATACGTGTCGTGTACGAAAATGGAGTCCGGAGAGCACACGAGGTGCCCACGAGGTAGGGGGCGCGCCCTCCACCCTCGTGGAGCCCTCGTGTCCTTCCCGGACTGCTACTTATTTTTCTAAATATTCCAAAACAGAGAAATATTGCCTTAAAAACTGTTTTGGAGTCGGTTTACTTACCGTACCACATACCTATTCCTTTTTGGAGTCTGAAACATTTCGGAAAGTGTCCCTTATGTATTCCTCCGGGGTTACGGTTTCAATGACATTGGTTTCAACATTTATGGGATTACCTGAGATATAATGTTTGATTCTTTGACCGTTCACCACCTTCGGATTTGTGCCTTCAGAGTAGTTGATTTTTATGGCACCGGAACGGTAGACCTCTTTGATAACTTAAGGACCTTCCCATTTTGAGAGAAGTTTTCCTGCAAAAAATCTTAAACGGGAGTTGTATAGCAATACATAATCACCTACATTAAACTCACGCTTTTGTATCCTTTTATCATGCCATCTTTTAACTTTTTCTTTAAACAACTTGGCATTTTCATAGGCTTGGGTTCTCCATTCATCAAGTGAGCTAATATCAAATAGCCTCTTTTCACCGGCAAGTTTAAAATCATAATTGAGTTCTTTAATGGCCCAATATGCCTTGTGTTCTAGTTTGAGAGGTAAGCGACATGCTTTTCCATAAACCATTTTATACGGAGACATACCCATAGGATTTTTATATGCAGTTCTATAGGCCCATAATGCATCATCAAGTTTCTTGGACCAATTCTTTCTAGATCTATTAACAGTCTTTTGCAAAATTAGTTTGAGTTCTATATTACTCAATTCTACTTGACCACTAGACCGAGGATGATAAGGAGATGCTATTCTATGATTAACATCATATTTAGCAAGCATTTTACGAAAAGTACCATGAATAAAATGTGAACCACCATTAGTCATTAAATATCTAGGGACTCCAGATCTTGGAAAATTAACTTGTTTAAGCATTTTAATAGAAGTGTTATGATCAGCACTACTAGTTGGAATAGCTTCTACCCACTTAGTAACGTAATCAACAACAACTAGAATATGTGTATATCCATTAGAGGAAGGAAAAGGTCCCATATAGTCAAAGCCCCAAACATCAAATGGTTCAATGACAAGTGAATAATTCATAGGTATTTCTTGATGTCTACTAATAGTACCAATTCTTTGACATTCATCACAAGATAAGACAAACTTACAGGCATCCTTGAAGAGAGTAGGCCAATAAAAACCTGATTGCAATACCTTATGTGCAGTTCTATCTCTAGCATGGTGTCCTCCATAAGCTTCAGAGTGACACTTGCGTAGGATATGTTCATGTTCATGCTCAGGTACACAACGTCTAATAATACCATCTACTCCTTCTTTAGAAAGATGTGGGTCATCCCAAAAGTAATGCCTCAAATCATAGAAGAACTTTTTCTTTTCCTGGTATGTGAAACTAGGTGGTATAAACTTAGCAACAATGTAATTAGCATAATCAGCATACCATGGAGCAGTATGAGAAGCATTTATGACATTTAATTGCTCATCAGGAAAGCTATCATCAATAGGAAGTGGGTCATCAAGCACATTTTCTAACCTAGACAAGTTGTCTGCAACGGGGTTCTCAGCTCCCTTTTATCAACAATATGCAAATCAAATTCTTGTAGCAAGAGAACCCATCTAATAAGTCTAGGTTTAGCATCTTTATTTTCCATAAGATATTTAATAGCAGCATGATCAGTGTGAATAGTTACTTTAGAATCAACAATATAAGGTCTGAACTTATCACAAGCAAATACATCCGCTAAGAATTCTTTTTCAGTGGTAGCATAATTTCTTTGAGCATTGTCTAGGGTTTTACTAGCATATTGAATAGCATTTAATTTCTTATCAACTCTTTGTCCTAGAACAACACCTACAACATAATAACTAGCATCACACATAATTTCAAAGGGTAAATTCCAATCAGGTGGTTGAATAATAGGTGCAGAGATCAATGCTTTCTTTAGTATTTCAAATGCTTCTACACAATCATCATAAAAAACAAATGGTATATCTTTTTGTAATAAATTAGTCAGAGGCCGATAAATTTTTGAGAAGTCCTTAATGAACCTCCTATAAAATCCGGCATGACCAAGGAAACTTCTTATACCTTTGATGTCCTTGGGACATGGCATCTTCTCAATAGCATCAACTTTGGCTTTATCAACTTCAATACCTCTTTCAGAAAATTTATGCCCCAAGACAATACCTTCATTAACCATAAAGTGGAACTTTTCCCAATTCAAGACAAGATTAGTTTCTTCACATCTCTGCAAAACTCGATAAAGGTTGCTCAAGCAATCATCAAAAGAAGATCCATAGACGGAAAAATCGTCCATGAAAACCTCACAAATCTTTTCACAAAAGTTAGAGAATATAGCCATCATGCATCTTTGAAAGGTAGCAAGTGCATTACATAGACCAAAAGGCATACTCTATAAGCAAAAGTACAAAAAGGGCAAGTAAAAGTAGTCTTTGATTGATCTTTGGCTGACACAGGTATTTGAGAGAAACCACAATAACCATCTAGAAAGCAAAAATGTGTATGTTTGGATAATCTTTCTAGCATTTGATCGATAAAAGGTAAGGGATAATGATCCTTTTTAGTTGCCTTATTTAATTTGCGGAAATCAATTACCATCCTATAACCTGTAATAATTCTTTAAGGAATCAATTCATCTTTATCATTAGGAACGACAGTAATACCTCCCTTCTTAGGGACACAATGGACAGGGCTTACCCACTGACTATCGGCAACGGGATAAATTATACCTGCCTCAAGGAGCTTTAGTATTTCCTTTCTTACCACTTCTTTCATTTTAGGATTCAGCCGTCGTTGATGATCACGAACTCATTTAGCATCTTCTTCCAAATTAATTTTATGTTGACATAGAGTGGGACTGATGCCCTTAAGATCATCAAGAGTATACCCAATAGCAGCACGGTGCTTCTTCAGAGTTTTCAATAATCTCCCCTTCTCATGCTCTGAAAGGTTAGCACTAATAATAACAGGATATATCTTTTTCTCATCAAGATACACATATTTAAGAGTATCAGGTAATGGTTTAAGCTCAAACACGGGATCACCCTTGGGTGGAGGAGGATCCCGTAGGATTTCAACAGGCAAATTGTTTTTCAGAATAGGTTCCTGTTTAAAGAATACTTCATCTATTTCCCTCTTTCATTCATAAACATATCATTTTCATGGTCTAGCAAATATTGTTCTAAAGGATCACTAGGAGGTACGAAAATAGAGGCAAAACCAATAATTTCATCCTTACTAGGTAATTCTTCTTCACGGTGTTGTCTACTAAATTTAGAAAAATTAAATTCATGAGTCATATCATCTAAACCGATAGTAACAACATCCCTTTTGCAATCTATGGTAGCATTAACAGTGTTCAGGAAGGGTCTACCAAATATAATGGGACAAAAGCTATCTTGTGGGGAACCAAGAACAAGAAAATCAGCAGGATATTTAGTTTTCCCACACAAGACTTGAACATCTCTAACAATTCCCATTGGTGAAATAGTATCTCTATTGGCAAGTTTAATTGTGACATCAATATCTTCTAACTCAACAGGTGCAATATCATGCATAATTTCTCTATATAGGCTAATAGGTATTGCACTAGCACTGGCACCCATATCACATAAGCCATGATAACAATGATCTCCTATTTTAACAGAAATAACAGGCATGCCTACCACAGGTCTAGGTTTCCCTTTAGCACAAGGTTTAGCAATTCTAGTAGTTTCATCACAGAAATAAATAACACGCCCATCAATATTATCAGTCAAGAGATCTTTAACAATAGTAATATTAGGTTCAACTTTAATTTGCTCATGAGGTGTGTAAGTTTTAATATTGCTTTTACGAACCACAGTTGAAGCTTTAGCATGATCCTTTATCTTAACAGGGAAGGGTGGTTTCTCAACATATGCAGTAGAAATAATAGGATCATTATAAGTGACAATCTTTTCTTCAACTTTAATAGGTACAACTACTTTTACTTCTATGGGAGGATGATATTTAAACCACTTCTCCTTGGGGAGATCAACATAAGTAGCAAAAGATTCACAGAAAGAAGCTACTATCTGAGAGTCAAGTCCATATTTATCGCTAAATTTACGGCAAACATCGGTATCCGTAAAATATTTAACACAATCAAAACTAGGTGTCATACCTGACTCCTTACCTTTGTCGAGGTCCCAATCTTCAGAGTTGCGTTTAATTCTTTCCAATAAATCCCATTTGAATTCAATAGTCTTCATCATAAAAGAGCCAGCACAAGAAGTATCAAGCATGGTGCGATTGCTATCAGAAAGCCGAGCATAAAATTTTTGAATAATCATTTCTCTTGAGAGCTCATGGTTGGGGCATGAATATAACATTGATTTAAGCCTCCCCCAAGCCTGAGCGATGCTTTCTCCTTCATAAGGCCAAAAATTATATATATAATTGCGATCACGATGAACAAGATGCATAGGATAAAACTTCTGATGAAATTCCAATTTCAATCGTTTGTAATTCCAAGACCCCATATCATCACATAGCCTATAGCATGTCGATGTGTCTCCTTCAAACATAAAGGGAAGACCTTCTTCTTAACAACATCTCCGGGTACACCTGCAAGCTTAAATAATCCACAAACTTTATCCACATATATTAGATGCTCATCAGGATGTTTTGTTCCATCTCCTAAAAAAGGATTAGCTAGCAGTTTCTCTATCATACCCGAAGGAATTTCAAAGTAGACATTTTCATTTTCAGTAGGTTCAGTAGGTTGAGGAGCAACTCTTTGCTCTACTGGTCGGGGTGAAGATACCCCAAACAAGCCCCTCAGAAGATTACTTTCCATAGTAACAAGTGACAGTAAATTTCAGCACACTATATAAATTTTTCCTTACCAAATTCCACCTACCAAAGGTGCTTCACTCCCCGGCAACGGCGCCAGAAAAGAGTCTTGATGACCCACAAGTATAGGGGATCTATCGTAGTCCTTTCGATAAGTAAGAGTGTCGAACCCAAAGAGGAGAAGAAGGAAATTATAAGCGGTTTCCGGCAAGGCATTCTCTGCAAGTACTGAAATAAGTGGTAACAAATAGTTTTTGTGATAGGATAGTTTGTAACGAGCAACAAGTAACAAAAGTAAATAAAGTGCAGCAAGGTGGCCCAATCCTTTTTGTAGCAAAGGACAAACCTGGACAAACTCTTATATAGAGAAAAGCACTCCCGGGGACACATGGGAATATCGTCAAGCTAGTTTTCATCACACTCATATGATTCGCGTTCGGTACTTTGATAATTTGGTATGTGGGTGGACCGGTGCTTGGGTACTGCCCTTACTTGGACACGCATCCCACTTATGATTAACCTCTATTGCAAGCATCCGCAACTACAAAAAAAGTATTAAGGTAAACCTAACCATAGCATGAAACATATGGATCCAAATCAGCCCCTTATGAAGCAACACATAAACTAGGGTTTAAGCTTCTGTCACTCTAGCAACCCATCATCTACTTATTACTTCCCAGTGCCTTCCTCTAGGCCCAAATAATGGTGAAATGTCATGTAGTCGACGTTCACATAACACCACTAGAGGAGAGACAACATACATCTCATCAAAATATCGAACGAATACCAAATTCACATGACTACTAATAGCAAGACTTCTCCCATGTCCTCAGGAATAAACATAACTACTCACAAAGCATAAACATGTTCATAATCAGAGGGGTATTAATATGCATATAGTATCTGAACATATGATCTTCCACCAATTAAACCAACAAGCATCAACTACGACGAGTAATTAACACTACTAGCAACCTACTAGCACCAATCCCGGACTTGGAGACAAGAATTGGATACAAGAGATGAACTAGAGTTTTGAGAGGAGATGGTGCTGATGAAGATGTTGATGGAGATTGCCCTCTTCCGATTAGAGGAGCGTTGGTGATGACGATGGCGATGATTTCCCCTCTGGGAGGGAAATTTCCCCGGCAGAACAGCTCCACCAGAGCCCTAGATTGGTTCCGCCAAGGTTCCGCCTCGTGGCGGCGGAGTTTCATCCGAGAAGATTGCTTGTTATTTTTTTCCCATCGAAAGACTTCATATAGTAGAAGATGGCCACTGGAGGGCCACAGGGAGGCCCACGAGGTAGGGGGCGCGCCCAGGGAGGTAGGGCGCGCCCCCCACCCTCGTGGGCAGGGTGTGGCCCCCTGGTGAAGTTCTTGCTCTCAGTATTTTTTATATATTTGGAAAATGTCTTCCGTGAAGTTTCAGGACTTTTGGAGCTATGTAGAATAGGTCTCTAATATTTGCTCCTTTTCCAGCCCAGAATCCCAGCTGCCGGCATTATCCCTCTTTATAGAAACCTTGTAAAATAAGAGAGAATAGGCATAAGTATTGTGACATAATGTGTAATAACAGCCCATAATGCAATAAATATCGATATAAAAGCATGATGCAAAATGGACGTATCACAAGCTAGTTTTGCACACGCAGAATACTCGGGTTAAACTTGACGAGCCTAGCATATGCAGATATGGCCTCGAAACACTGAGACCGAAAGGTCGAGCGTGAATCATATAGTAGATATGATCTACATAGTGATGTTCACCATTGAAAACTACTGCATCTCTCGTGATGATCGGACATGGTTTAGTTGATATGGATCACGTGATCACTTAGATGATTAGAGGGATGTCTGTCTAAGTGGGAGTTCTTAAGTAATTTGGTTAATTGAACTTTAATTTATCATGAACTTACACTACAAAAAAAATACACTTCCATGATGATACGTGTTTGTCACAGTAGGTCACGTTTTTTGTCATGCATGTACATCCATGACGATTTTATGAGAGAATCAAGATAGTCATACCTATGCTGTCGTAGAAGTGTTCCATGACATTACCAAAATTAGCATGACGGAAGTGTCCACTTCCATGACAATAAATCGTGCGTCACAGAAGTGCTTTCGTCAAGGGTGACCAACACGTGGCATCCACCGTAACAGAACATCGTTAAGCTATCAGGTCCAGTTTTGGATCCGATAACCCGTTAATAGCCAAGACCAATGGGAAATTTCCACATGTAAAATTATGATTGGCCGAAGGGAACATCTGTCAGCTCGTCAGTGGGCCAGATGTCGCCCGTCCATTGGAGGAGACATGCCTATGATACGTCGACACGTGGCTGGGCCCAACAGAGGCCCATATAGGTTAAAAAGGCCGGCCCAGTCAAAGGCCCGTAGTACTTACTCAGGTACTAGTGGGCTAGCCCAATAACGGCCTGCTTAATAAAGGCCCATTTACGGCCCGAAGCCAGATTTGGCCCGTTAATTGTTTGCCGAATATTTGGGCCTAACTACAGCCTAGTGACTTTCGGCCTGTTAGAGGCCCGATGTAGACATGGGCCCATTTCAGCCCGGTGTGACTTTCGGCCTGGGAATGGCCCGTGCTGCCCATGGGCTATATATGGTCTGACGGGACATCGGGCCCACTAACGGCCCATGATAAAGGCGGCAACAGTTAAGCCCAACGTGACTTTGGGCCTGTTAAAGGCCTGTCGCATAATTCGGCCCGTTGATGTCTGTACTAAGCTTTTGGCCTCTTAAAGGCCCATGATATCAGTGGGCCAACTAAGGCCCGAGATATGTTTCGTCCTGGTAACTGCCCCTGATATAACTGGGCCCAAAAAGGCCTGGTCTACATTCAGCCTGCTGAAGGCCCATCGACGACTAGTGAAAATTGAGGCCCAACATGCATTTCGGCCTACTAAAGGCCCATGGTTTCATCTGGGCCGTAACAGGCTAGTACAATATTCAGCCTGTTGATGGCCCAACGCTACCTGAGCCAAACTAAGCGCTGGGTCAAAAGGTCCAACTAAAATATAGGCCGGTGTAAGTTGTGGGCCTCGCGAAAAGTGTGAAGGCCCCAATCATTCGGGCCCAAGAAAGATGCAGGCCGACCCAATTGTGGCCCGCTAAAAACCAGTCCCGTTACAGGCAAATGTTTTGGCCCGGTCGACTACATATGATTTTTTTAGATGGCGAATGATGGCAGTAACTAGTAGGAATTAAGAACAAACCTACTCTATACAATAAAGAAATTACATCATAGTAACTAAGAATAGACCTACACTATACAATAAAGTATTTATGCTATATTACATCCACTGGGCATCGAAGTTCGCCACCAGTGATCATAAAGCGCAACGAAGAAGCAGGTTACAAAAACTAGGCACCATTCTAGCGCAACAAAATAATACTGAACCGAGACCACTTCAAAGACAGTTCAAGAAAGGTTAGCCTTGCACGGGAACTGCTGCACAAGCTGCTGAGCAAGGCTGTGAGACCGACCTAGCATGTCGGTCATAGCTTCCAGGTGTAGCTGTTTAGCGATGAGGTTCTCATTGGGTTTCTCCGCAATCTTTCTTAGAGATGGGACTTCAAGTCGAAGTTGAGTTGCAGGATGCTTTTCTGCTAGAACTTGGGACTGAAGAAGTCGAACTGATTCAGACAACAAATTCTGTGAGCTTGTCTGACTGCTATTCTCAAGTAACTTGAACACTGCATCACGACAAGACTTTGGGGTTGTCTCGCTATCTGCAAGACGTTTTTGCCTTCTTTGCTGCAATATATGTTGGTTTTGTCTCACAGCCTTCAGCAGACTTGTGCATGCCATCAGACATATCACCCTGAAACAAAGCAGAGAGATGATATGTTTTGCACGTGTATAAACAAAGATGATAAGTGTGCTGTCAATTCCATGAAATTTCAAATTAGAAAATAAATAGTAAGTTCAAAAATATCAATAGCATAATTTGGCATTGTTTATAATGCGGGGAGCTTCACCACACTACTGGATTACCATGTAAACATAACAAGCATAGATGAAGGGCAAAGAAAATCATTGTATCTATTTTGGTTAATGTGCATGGCATGTTGTTCATATCATCAGCCACATCAGTAAGATAAAACAGGAGATGAGATGGTGCAAACGTGGGCTGCTTCACCACACACTGGATTATAGATCCACAAAAACAAGCATACATAGTATTGAGTAATGTGCATGGTATGAATAAGGAATTTGGTTTTACAAGTAAAACTTAGAACTTACGGTTCTTGCGAACATGCATTTTGGTAGAAACAACAAACTAAACAGCATCAAATGATAGAGAGTATGAGAAAATTAAACAATAGTTGAGGATAAAGGCTTTAGAAGGACTGACTTACATTAACAATTAACACCGGCTTTATAACACCCATCTCCATGTCAAGGGAAGGATAACTCAAGAATTTCAGCATAGAATCTTCTTCATAAGCATTGCCTATACTCTACATTTGTAGAGAGTAATTATAGATATGATAATACTGGAAGGGATAGAGGATAATGAAGATAAGATGTAGATTGATGCTACATAATCAACTACCAATCCGTGGAAGTACAAGCGTTATAGGACAAAATGTACTGACAAGAGCAATGGGCTACACTTCTGCATTGGCATTGTCTGTGTATTCTACTTTTTGGTAAGAGTAAATATAGATCTGATCTTTTTTAGTAAATGGTGGGCGAGGGAGATAAGATGCAGAATGCTACACAATGAACCAATCCCTCTTCCCATAATACAAGAGTGTTTTGAACACTGGTGTACTATACAAAATGTTCTTATATTATGGGACGGAGGGAGTAGTTGTTAATGTAAGTACAGTGATAGACGATGTTCAGTCCTTACAAGAGGACTGTAGAGCTATACCTCTTCAAAAGCATTGGGTTGATTCTAAATTTATGTAAGAGTCCATACGGATCTTATAATGTCCACCAAATGGATGATAACGAGGCTAACATGTGCGGTGATGCTACATAGTCAAACAACTATGAAAGTAAGTATGGTCATACAGGGCAAGAGGTACTCACAAGAGCAATGCAGTGTGCAGTATAGTTGTGAGATTCTATGGTCCCTTGAGAATGAATGTTCTTCTGCTAACAGTTTTCGTACAAGTGAGACGTTAAGGAAAATGCAGAAATGTAGTTCAAATTGTGATGTGATATCATAGATAGTACCTTATGCTGCAGCTGAGACCAATGTGTAACAAGATTATTACAGTCACCGTCGGATAAATGTAGCACCAGAGACTTTATAGAAATTTCGTTTGGAGGCTTGCCATTGAAGTGCTCTTGCCTTAGGTAGGAACGATACTTCATCAACGAGTGATTGAAAAGCACAACCAACCCTTGCTCGTCTTCACAATCCAGTTTGGTCCTCGCCTATTTAAAAGAATGAAATCTTGTGTCTTCTGTCAGTAGAAACATATGTAGTAATGACCATGAATAACATTAGTACATTACTTATGCGTAAGTTGCGGAGGAAGACTGGAAATTGTTCTGTGTCTGCGGTATAATCATTCCATGAAGGAAAGATGCACACAAAGTTCCTCACAACAATATAAGCTTCGTCTTCTAAACTGGGAAGAAATGGAATAGGGGTCCTATTTGCTGCAATTGGTGCTCTCTCTGGTTCGAAAAGGGATTTGACAACTAGATTTGGTGTACTCTTTGCTGGAATGGGGGTTTTGCGTCGTAGAGCTAGTGCTATGTCAACTGGCATAATCATACTGTTTGTTGTAGCTGGTGTCTGCTGAGTTGGGGCATCAGAAATGACCAGTGTAGTAGGGCTAGAGTCTGCTAGAGTTGGGGTGTTTTGTGGGTCAGGTGATATTGCAACTACACCTAATGGGCTATTTGATTTATTAGTGCCACTACCTTTTCCAAATACTTTGCTTGTGCTCCTCCATGATCAGCAATCGCCCTCTTCCTTTTGAACGTCTGATACACAAGAACACCATTTGAATGGATAAATATGGTATGAGGACAGATGGAATATGTACTGAAAATGGATAGGCAGGGCATATTCACATACATGATGTGTAAACTAAGCTAATAGCAGTTCAACAAAGTAGAAGCAATGCAAAGCATCAGTTGCAAGATATGTGCGACCAATATAACCTTGGAAAGTTAGATTAAGCACCTTGATGGGTGAATAAGATAGGGCATCTTCCTCTGACTCCTCCACTAGGGAGCTACATTGACTTAGGTCTCCCTCTGCTACCTCTTTTAGCACTGTGTTGGTTTTCCCCGCAGAGGAAGGGATGATGCAGCAAAGTAGCGTAAGTATTTCCCTCAGTTTTTTAGAACCAAGGTATCAATCTAGCAGGAGGCTACGCGCGAGTCGCTCGTACATGCACAAAACAAATAAATCCTCGCAACCAACGCAAATAGGGGTTGTCAATCCCTATGAGGCCACTTACGAGAGTGAGATCTGATCGATATGATAAAGATAATTTTTTTGTATTTTTATGATAAATATGCAAAGTAAAATAAAGGCAAAGTAAATAACAAAGTAGTAGGAGAACAATATGATGAAGATAGACCCGGGGGCCATAGGTTTCACTAGTGGCTTCTCTCGAGAGCATAAGTATTCTACGGTGGGTGAAGAAATTACTGTTGAGCAATTAACATAATTGAGCATAGTTATGAGAATATCTAGGTATGATCATGTATATAGGCATCACGTCCGAGACAAGTAGACCGACTCCTGCCTGCATCTACTACTATTACTCCACTCATCGACCACTATACAGCATGCATCTAGAGTATTAAGTTAAAAACAGAGTAACGCCTTAAGCAAGATGACATGATGTAGAGGGATAAACTAATGCAATATGAAGAAAACCCCATCTTGTTATCCTCGATGGCAACAATACAATACGTGCCTTGCTGCCCTTACTGTCACCGGGAAAGGACACCGCAAGATTGAACCCAAAGCTAAGCACTTCTCCCATTGCAAGAAAGATCAATCTAGTAGGCCAAACCAAACTGATAATTGGAAGAGACTTGCAAAGATAACAAATCATACATAAAAGAATTCAGAGAAGATTCAAATATTATTCATAGGTAGACTTGATCATAAACCCACAATTCATCGGTCTCAACAAACACACCACAAAAAGAAGATTACATCGAATAGTTCTCCACAAGAGAGGGGGAGAACATTGTATTGAGATCCAAAAAGAGAGAAGAAGCCATCTAGCTACTAACTATGGACCCGTAGGTCTGAAGTAAACTACTCACACTTCATCGGAGGGGCTATGGTGTTGATGTAGAAGCCCTCCATGATCGATGCCCCCTCCGGCGGAGCTCCGAAACAGGCCCCAAGATGGGATCTCATGGATACAAAAAGTTGCAGCGGTGGAATTAGGGTTTTGGCTTCGTATCTGATCGTTTGGGGGTATGTGGGTATATATAGGAGGAAGCACGTCGGTGGAGCAACAGGGGGCCCACGAGGGTGGAGGGCGCGCCTAGGGGGGTAGGCGCGCCCCTACCTCCTGGCCTCCTGTTAGGTGTCTTGACGTAGGGTCCAAGTCTCCTGAGTTGTATTCGATGAGAAAATCATGTTTCCGAAGGTTTCATTACGTTTGGACCCCGTTTGATATTCCTTTTCTTCGAAACCCTAAAACAGGCAAAAAACATTAATTCTGGGCTGGACCTCTGGTTAATAGGTTAGTCCCAAAAATAATATAAAAGTGGATAATAAAGCCCAATAATGTTCAAAACAGTAGATAATATAGCATGGAGCAATCAAAAATTATAGATACATTGGAGACGTATCAAGCATCCCCAAGCTTAATTCCTGCTCGTCCTCGAGTAGGTAAATGATAAAAACAGAATTTTTGATGCGGAGTGCTACTTGGCATAATTTTAATGTAATTCTTCTTAATTGTGGTATGAATATTCAGATCTGGAAGATTCAAGACAAAAGTTCATATTGACATAAAAATGATAATACTTTAAGCATACTAACTAAGAAATTATTTCTTCTCAAAATAACATGGCAAAAGAAAGTTATCCCTACAAAATCATATAGTCTGGCTATGCTCCATCTTCACCACACAAAATATTTAAATCATGCACAACCCCGATGACAAGCCAATCAATTGTTTCATACTTTTGACATTCTCAAAACTTTTTCAATTTTCACGCAATACATGAGCATGAGCCATGGACATAGCACTATAGGTGAAATAGAGTGGTGGTTGTGGAGAAGACAAAAAGGGAGAAGATAGTCTCACATCAACTAGGCGTATCAACGGGCTATGGAGATTCCCATCAATAGATATCAATGTGAGTGAGTAGGGATTGCCATGCAACGGATGCACTAGAGCTATAAGTATATGAAAGCTCAAAAAGAAACTAAGTGGGTGTGCATCCAACTTGCTTGCTCATGAAGACCTAGGGCATTTTGAGGAAGCCCATCATTGGAATATACAAGCCAAGTTATATAATGAAAAATTCCCACTAGTATATGAAAGTGATAACATGAGAGACTCTCTACTATGAAGATCATGGTGCTACTTGGAAGCACAAGTGTGGTAAAAGGATAGTAACATTGTCCCTTCTCTCTTTTTCTCTCATTTTTATAATTGTTTTTATTTGGGCCTTTTCTCTTTTTTTATGGCCTCTTTTCTTTTTTTCGTCCGAAGTCTCATCCCGACTTGTGGGGGAATCATAGTCTCCATCATCCTTTCCTCACTGGGACAATGCTCTAATAATGATGATCATCACACTTTTATTTTTCTTACAACTCAACAATTACAACTCGATACTTAGAACAAAATATGACTCTATATGAATGCCTCCGGCGGTGTACCGGGATATGCAATGACTCATGAGTGACATGTATGAAAGAATTATGAACGGTGGCTTTGCCACAAATACGATGTCGACTACATGATCATGCTAAGCAATATGACAATGATGGAGTGTGTCACAATGAACGGAACGGTGGAAAGTTGCATGGCAATATATCTCAGAATGGCTATGGAAATGCCATAATAGGTAGGTATGGTGGCTGTTTTGAGGAAGGTATATGGTGGGTGTATAATACCGGCGAAGGGTGCGCGGTATTAGAGAGGCTAGCAAAGGTGGAAGGGTGAGAGTGCGTATAATCCATGGACTCAACATTAGTCATAAAGAACTCATATACTTATTGCAAAAATCTACAAGTTATCAAAGCAAAGTATTACGTGCATGCTCCTGGGGGGGATAGATTGGTAGGAAAAGACCATCGCTCGTCCCCGACCGCCACTCATAAGGAAGATAATCAAAAAAAATAAATCATGCTCCGACTTCATCACATAACGGTTCACCATACGTGCATGCTACGGGAATCACAAACCTCAACACAAGTATTTCTCAAATTCACAACTACTCAACTAGCACAAATTTAATATTACCATCTCCATATCTCAAAACAATTATCAAGTATCAAACTTCTCATAGTATTCAACACACTCATAAGAGAGTTTTATTATTAATCTTGCATACCAAGCATATTAGGATTTTAAGAAAATTACCATGCTATTTAAGACTTTCAAAAAAATCTAAGTGAAGCTTGAGATGTCAATAGTTTCTATAAAACAAATCCACCACCGTGCTCTAAAATATATAAGTGAAGTACTAGAGCAAAATTATATAACTCAAAAGATATAAGGGAAGCACATAGAGTATTCTAACAAATTCCAAATCATGTATGGCTCTCTCAAAAGGTGTGTATAGCAAGGATGATTGTGGTAAACTAACAAGCAAAGACTCAAATAATACAAGACGCTCCAAGCAAAACACATATCATGTGGTAAATAAAAACATAGCTCCAAGTAAAGTTACCGATAGAAGTAGACGAAAGAGGGGATGCCTTCGGGGCATCCCCAAGCTTTGGCTTTTAGGTGTCCTTAGATTATCTTGGGGGTTCCATGGGCATCCCCAAGCTTAGGCTCTTGCCACTCCTTGTTCCATAATCCATCAAATCTTTACCCAAAACTTGAAAACTTCACAACACAAAACTTAAAGTAGAAAATCTTGTGAGCTTCGCTAGCGAAAGAAAACAAAAGACCACTTCAAGGTACTGTAATGAACTCATTCTTTATTTATATTGGTGTTAAACCTACTGTATTCCAACTTCTCTATGGTTTATAAACTATTTTACTAGCCATAGATTCATCAAAATAAGCAAACAACACACAAAAAACAGAATCTGTCAAAAACAGAACAGTCTGTAGTAATCTGTAGCTAGAGCAAGATCTCGAACCCCAAAAATTCTAAAATAAATTGCTGGACGTGAGGAATTTATCTATTAATAATATTACAAAAGAATTAACTAAAAATCTCTTTCCAACTAAAAATGGCATAAGTTCTCGTGAGCGCTAAAGTTTCTGTTTTTCACAGCAAGATATCAAGACTTTCCCCAAGTCTTCCCAACGGTTCTACTTGGCACAAACACTAATTAAACACAAAAAACACAAACAAAACAGAGGATAAATAATTTATTTATTACTAAACATGAGAAAAAAATCAAGGAATAAAAATAAAATTGGGTTGCCTCCCAACAAGCGCTATCGTTTAATGCCCCTAGCTAGGCATAACAAGTAAGAATAGATCTAGGTATTGCCATCTTTGGTAGGCAATCCATAAGTGGCTCTCATGATAGATTCATATGGTAATTTTATTTTCTTTCTAGGGAATTGTTCCATGCCCTTTTTTTAATGGAAATTTAAATCTAATATTCCCTTCCTTCGTATCAATAATTGCACCAACCGTTCTAAGGAAAGGTCTACCGAGAATATCATGTGGTGAATAAAAATATAACTCCAAGTATAGTTACCGATAGACGAAGACGAAAGAGGGGATGCCTTCCGGGGCATCCCCAAGCTTAGGCTTTTTGGTGTCCTTGAATTTCACCTTGGGGTGCCATGGGAATCCCCAAGCTTAGGATCTTTCCACTCTTTGTTCCATAATCCATCAAATCTTTACCCAAATCTTGAAAACTTCACAACACAAAACTTAAAGTAGAAAATCTCATGAGCTCCGTTAGCAAAAGAAAACAAAAGACCACTTCAAGGTACTGTAATGAACTCATTATTTATTTATATTGGTGTTATAACTACTGTATTCCAACTTCTCTATGGTTTATAAACTATTTTACTAGCCATAGATTCATCAAAATAAGCAAACAACACACGAAAAACAGAATCTGTCAAAAACAGAACAGTCTGTAGTAATCTGTATCTAGCGCAAGATCTGGAACCCCAAAAATTCTAAAATAAATTGCTGTACGTGAGTAATTTATCTATTAATCATATTCAAAAATAATTAACTAAATAACACTTTCCAAATAAAAATGACAGCAGTTCTCGTGAGCGCTAAAGTTTCTGTTTTTACAGCAAGTTCAACAAGACTTTCCCCAAGTCTTCCCAACGGTTCTACTTGGCACAAACACTAATTAAACACAAAAAACACAACCAAAACAGAGGCTAGATAAATTATTTATTAAATAACATCAAGGATAAATATTGGGTTGTATCCCAACAAGCGCTTTTCTTTAAATCCTTAAAGCTAGGCATTGATAATTTTAATGATGCTCACATGAAAGACAAGAAATGAAGCACAAAGAGAGCATCATAAAACACGTGACAAACACATATAAGTCTAACATACTTCCTATGCATAGGCATCTTATAGGCAAAAGAATTATCAAGGCAAGCAAAAACTAGCATATGCAAGGAAGCGGAAAGAAACAATAGCAATCTCAACATAATGAGAGGTAATTTAGTAACATGAAAATTTATACCACCATATTTTCCTCTCTCATAATAATTGCATGTGGGATCATAAACAAATTCAACAAAATAGCTATCACACAAAATATTTTCAACACAATCCATATGCATGCGAAGTTGACACTCTTCCAAAATAGTGGGATCTAAAGTTGACACTCTTCCAAACCCACTTTCAATAATATTGGAAACACTATTATCAATCTCATATCATCATGGGGCTTAAATAAATTTTCAAGATCATAAGAAGAATCACCCCAATCATGATCATTGCAACAAGTAGGGGACATAGCAAAACTAGCATCCCCAAGCTTAGGGTTTTGCATATTATTAGCACAATTGACATCAAGAGAGTTTATAGTAAAATCATTGCAATCATGCTTTTTATTCAAAGATCTATCGTGAATCGCTTCATAAAGTAATTCATCACACTTTTCAGATTCACGAATTTCAAGCAAAACTTCATAAAGATAATCTAGTGCACAAAACTCACTAGCAATTGGTTCATCATAATTGGATCTCTTAAATAGATTAGCAAGGTGATGAGGATCCATAGATCTTAAGGTTCTCTGTTTAGTAATAATTAAACAATTATTCCAACCAAACTAGCAAACAAGCCAAATAAGACATCAAAGCAAATGGAAAGATGAATAGAAGAAGGGCGAATAAAATGGCAGGGGTGAAGTGGGGGAGAGGAAAACGAGAGGCAAATGGCAAATAATGTAATGCGGGAGATAAGGGTATGTGATGGGTACTTGGTATGTTGACTTTTGTGTAGACCTCCCCAGCAACGGCACCAGAAATCCTTCTTGCTACCTCTTTTAGCACTGCGTTGGTTTTCCCCAAAGAGGAAGGGATGATGCAGCAAAGTAGCGTAAGTATTTCCCTTAGTTTTTGAGAACCAAGGTATCAATCCAATAGGAGGCTACGCGCGAGTCCCTCGTACTTGCACAAAACAAATAAATCCTCCCAACCAACGCAAATAGGGGTTGTCAATCCCTATGAGGCCACTTACGAGAGTGAGATATGATAGATATGATAAAGATAATATTTTTGGTATTTTTATGATAAAGATGCATAGTAAAATGAAGCCAAAGTAAATAGCAAAGTAGTAGGAGAACAATATGATGAAGATAGACCCGGGGGCCATAGGTTTCACTAGTGGCTTCTCTCGAGAGCATAAGTATTCTACGGTGGGTGAACAAATTACTGTTGAGCAATTGACAGAATTGAGCATAGTTATGAGAATATCTAGGTATGATCATGTATATAGGCATCACGTCTGAGACAAGTAGACCGACTCCTGCCTGCATCTACTACTATTACTCCACTCATCGACCGCTATCCAGCATGCATCTAGAGTATTAAGTTAAAAACAGAGTAACGCCTTAAGCAAGATGACATGATGTAGAGGGATAAACTCATGCAATATGAAGAAAACCCCATCTTGTTATCCTCGATGGCAACAATACAATACGTGCCTTGCTGCCCTTACTGTCACCGGGAAAGGACACCACAAGATTGAACCCAAAGCTAAGCACTTCTCCCATTGCAAGAAAGATCAATCTAGTAGGCCAAACCAAACTGATAATTCGAAGAGACTCGCAAAGATAACCAATCATACATAAAAGAATTCAGAGAAGAATAGATAGACTTGAACATAAACCCACAATTCATCGGTCTCAACAAACACATCGCCAAAAGAAGATTACATCAAATAGTTCTCCACAAGAGAGGGGGAGAACATTGTATTGAGATCCAAAAAGAGAGAAGAAGCCATCCAGCTACTAACTATGGACCCGTAGGTCTGAAGTAAACTACTCACACTTCATCGGAGGGGCTATGGTGTTGATGTAGAAGCCCTCTGTGATCGATGCCCTCTCCAGCGGAGCTCCGGAACAGGACCCAAGATGGGATCTCATGGATACAGAAAGTTGCGGCGGTGGAAATTAGGGTTTTGGCTCAGTATCTGATTGTTTGGGGGTACATGGGTGTATATAGGAGGAAGAAGTACGTCGGTGGAGCAATAGGGGGCCCACGAGGGTGGAGGGCGTGCCTGGGGGGGGGGGCAGGCGCGCCCCTACCTCGTGGCCTCCTGTTACATGTCTTGAAGTAGGGTCCAAGTCTCCTGAGTTGTATTCGATGAGAAAATCACGTTCCCGAAGGTTTCATTCCGTTTGGACTTCGTTTGATATTCCTGTTCTTCAAAACCCTAAAACAGGCAAAAAACAGCAATTCTGGGCTGGGCCTCCGGTTAATAGGTTAGTCCCAAAAATAATATAAAAGTGGATAATAAAGCCTAATAATGTTCAAAACAGTAGATAATATAGCATGGAGCAATCAAAAATTATAGATACGTTGGAGACGTATCACCCTCTAGCTCAGAATCACTATTAGGATCATATTCTGAGCATGAATCTGTAGGTGGAGAGTGTTTGCATTGCATTCCATCCAGACTTGATTTCAGTCCCTTAATGCCAAGTTTGATAGCCATGGCATTGTTCTGCTTTATTCTTTTCATGCGCGCAAGCTCATAATCATTATGATGCTGTTCAGAATCTGAGATTCATGAAAACATAAAAAGTAGTCAGATTATCTATGGAATGCATTGCGGATTCAACTCGAAGAGTGTCTCCCTATAAACCCATGCGTATGCAAAGTTCACCCCTGTCACATCCCTAGCTTCAGGCATTGCTCTAGGTTAGCTTCAGGTGTGCATCATGTTTAAATTCTGAAAATTTGAACTGAGGAATTCAGAAGCCTCAAAACTTAAATAAACGAGGGGCAAGAAACCCTAAAATTGCAATCAGTAAATCCAAAATGCCCTAGAAATAGCTCTGACAATTTTGGCAAGAGTTATAAATCAAACCAAAATTTTGGGACATTTCTAAGGAATTATTGGGCTCTGATTTTAAATCAATATTTTATTTGAATTTGGAGTTATATTCATAATATATAATGAATATATTTTCAAATGACCTGAGATATTTTTATTATGTGTGGAGAAGTCCATTAGGTGACTTAAAAATATCCAGGGAAGTTTAGGCACTGTTTTCAAATTCTGTTTGAATTAAAATTCAGTGCCAATTAAATAAAACAGAACAATAATAGAAAACAGAAAATAGAGGAGAGAGAGAGAACTCACCTGGACCTACCTGGCAGCCCACCTGGCCGGCCCAGCAGGCGGCCTGGCCAACTTGCCCAGCCCACCACCGCAGCCCCTCCGTCGTCTTCCTCCCCTCGCCCCGAAGCAGCTGCGTGCCCGCACGCGAGCGACCGCGGCCACGTCCTCCCGCCACCTCCTGCTTGCCCTCCCTCGTCCTGACCTGCGCCACGGAGACGCCACGCACCCCCTGGCCCCTCTCATTCTCCCTGTGCTCCTCCCCCTCCTCTGTTTCTCTCTCCCGCGAACGGCCGAACGCCATCGTCGCCGCCGTTTGTCACCGCCGCAGCCACAGCCACTCCCTCGCTCCCTCTTCGTATCCCCGAGCTCCGCATCGTCGTCCTCCTCGTCCACCCCGAGCCAAGCAACCAGGGGAGCGCTGCATCGCCGCCCCGGACGTCTTCTTCAACCTCGGTGCCGGCGATCTCCGTCGTCAATTCGCCATTGCAGAGGCTTCCCCGAGCCCACCGAGCTTCTCTCCCGACCCCTCGTGAGCCCCTGTCCATTTCCCCTCTCTCCCCGTGCCCGTCCGTGCCTTCTAACCGCCCCGACTGTCGGAGCCGACAGTTCCTCATCGCCGGCGATGTCGCAGACGGTGCTAGAGCCACCGTAGCTAACTTCCGAGCACGGCAACGTGCTCAGTACCCTTCCAGGAGCCGAGCGCGCCCACCCGTGCGACCTGCCGTGCCCCCTAGCGCCAACCCGCACCAACCCCGAGCTCCGGCCGCCGCCGCGAGCTCGATTCCGGCGAGCCCATTCGACCTCAGCCCCTCCCGCTTGCCTAGATGGATGCGGCTGAGCGCCAGCTACGCGTAGATGATCGCTGCCGCTGTTTTGGTCGCCGGAGGAGGATTTCCGACCCCCTCCGCCGTCTCTGGCTCCGCCGGCGACGAGCCGCGGGTCAACTCCGGCGAGTTTGACCCGGGGTTTGACCCCCTGACGTGTGGGCCCAGGCGCCTGGTTGATTAGGGTTAGATTAGTTAGCGTTAATTAACCTAGCTAATTAGATAGGCCACTGACATGCGGGCCTTGCCCGGCTAACTAAGTTAGTTAGGGCTAACTAACCTGGTTAGTTGACTGGGTCACTGACCAGTGGACCCCACTGGTCAGGTTTGACCTGGGGCGCCCAGTTGACCCTGCTGACGTCACTGTGACGTGGGGCTGACGCAATAAGTATTTTCTGGATTTAAAATAATTCAGAAAATTCCAGAAAATGCCTAAAACTTCTAAAATTCATAGAAATTCAACCGTAGCTCCAAATTAAATAATTTATATATGAAAAATTATCAGAAAAATCCAATCTATCCATCTGTACCATTTTCATGCATGTTAGAACAACTTATCACTACTGTTTAGGACAAATGAATTAGATGGCATTTAAATAATCACATATGGAGTTTGAATTTGAATCTTGTGTTCAAACCAACTTCATTTAATCTGTTGCTAGTTGCATTAGCCCAAAACACATTCATTTTGCCATGTCATGATCATGCATCATATTGTGCATTGCATTGATTGTGTTCCCTTCTGTGTTGCCGGTATTTGTCCCCTCTCGATAGACGCGATACCGATGATGTGATCGTTGACACTGATGAAGACTCAATGTTATCTTCAGAAGTGCCAGGCAAGCAAAACCCCCTTGTTCATTCCGATACAATCCTACTCTCTCGCTCCTACTCTCTTTTACTGCATTAGGACAACACCGATTCATCTGTTACTTGCTGCGGTAGCTGAACCCCTTTATCCTTTGCATGACCTGTCATTGCCACAGTAAATAGATGAAACCCACTAGCATGAGTAGGAGTTGTTTGAGCCCTGTTGTGCCTACTCATTCATGTTTGTTTGTCATGCCTGCTACTTCTTAGAGTTGAGTCAGGTCTGATTCATCGGGGATGAATCAGAGGCGTGTGAACATGTCCTACTGTGTGTGAGCTAAGTGTGTGAACACGATTTGGTAAAGGTAGCGGTGAGAGGCCATGTAGGAGTACATGGTGGGTTGTCTCATTGAAGCCGTCCTTAGGAACTGAGTTCTGTGTTTGTGATCCATGATTCAGCTACTACCATGCATTGGGCCCTGAAATATGACCCCGCTCGACTTCTTATTCACCCTAGTCCTCTGTCCAGGAGTTGCAAGTAGTTTCTGGTGTTTGTAGTATGCTGGAGGCCGTGGACAGCGCTGACCGTAGGGGTGGGCTGTGATGCGGTAGGCACGTGGCCGGGTATACCGGGCACCCGTTTGGTGTCACGGAACCCTGTTCACATCGTTTGGGGCTGTGAGCGAAACTCCGGCCGGATCTCCTCATGGATGGAACCCGAATAGGCGATAAACCTGGACTAGAGACTTGAGTGTTTAGGTAGGTCGTGGTCTACACCCACGTCGGCTTTCGCTTGAAGTCTGCTGAGCACATGTCGTGTGCAGATGCTAAGTGGTGGAAACATGTATGAAGAAGTACACCCCTGCAGGGTTAACATCATCTATTCGAATAGCCGTGTCCGCGGAAAAGGACTTCTGGGTTGCTTATATCAGTTCATAGACAAGTGAAAGTGGATACTCTAAAATACGCAAGATAAGCGTGAGTGCTATGGATGGCGTTCTCGTAGGGAGACGGGAGCGGATCCATAGTGGTGTATTGATATGGTGAATATGTGGACTCGTGTGCGCCACCTCAAAAGAGTTACTTGCAGTCGTAGTTTAGGATAGCCACCGAGTCAAAGCTGGCTTGCTGCAGTCAAACCCCTCCACCCCCTTGTTGATAATGATGCATATGTAGATAGATCTGATGTAAGTCTTGCTGGGTACATTTGTACTCACGTTTGCCTATTTTATGTTTTGCAGAGAGACTTCGGTCTCACTAGTAGTTTCGCGTGGACTTCGACGTTTAGCTTGTTACCTCAGCTACGATCTTGTGCCCTCGGCAGGATCTGATATATAGTCAGGCTTCTCAGCCTTTTTCATTTATAGATGTCTGTACTCAGACATGATAGCTTCCGCTTGTGCTTTGACTTGTATGCTCTGATTGTTGGGTCGTGAGACCCATGTTTGTAATATCTCGCTCCTCGGAGCCTATTGAATAAATTACTTGAGTCATAGAGTCATGTTGTGATGCCATGTTGTATTTGCACATATCGAGCATATTGTGTGTATGTTATTGAAATGCTTGGTATGTGTGGGATCTGACCATCTAGTTGTTTATCTTTAGTAGCCTCTCTTACGGGGAAATGTCTCCTAGTGTTTCACTGAGCCATGGTAGCTTGCTACTGCTCCGGAACACTTAGGCTGGCCGGCATGTGTCCTTCTTTGTTCCTGTGTCTGTCCTTTCGGGGAAATGTCACGCGATGAATACCAGAGTCCTGTTAGCCCGCTACAGCCCGGTTCACCGGAGTCCTGCTAGTCCAGTGCTACAGCCTGGATTCACTCGCTGATGACCGACACGTTCGATGCTGGGTCATGGATGCCTGTCCCTGTAAGTCTGTGCCACTTTGGGTTTACGACTAGCCATGTCAGCCCGGGCTCCTTATCATATGGATGCTAGCGACACTGTCATATACGTGTGCCAAAAGGCGCAAACGGTCCCGGGTAAAGGTAAGGCGACACCCGTGGGAATACCGTGCGTGAGGCCGCAAAGTGATATGAAGGGTTACATGCTAGATCTATGTGGCATTGAGTCGGGGTCCTGACAGCGTTGGTATCAGAGCTTGACTGCCTGTAGGATTACCAAGCCAAACTGGTCGAAGTTGAGTCTAGAAATTCTTTAGTTATATAAGGGAATTGATTGTGGGATGGAACGTAAGGCTCTTTTTACTCCTTATACCTTATGCCTTCTGATCTGAGTCATCTTATCTTTCCTGCGGGGATTAAGAACTAGGCTATCTTTTCTTTCTATCAGGATCACGTGTTACTAATCAGTGGACTTATAAGATTGTTGGATTTAAGTCTCAGTTCAGTTCCTACTACTTCCGTATGTTAATTGTTGATCTCGGAACCTTGGTATTGTGCTTCTGAGTGGTTATGCCACCATTTTGTGAATGTCCCGAATCTTTTCCGAGCATTTACAGCCGTTATGCTGTCCGAGTCATCCCAGGTTTCTAAAGAATCTGATGCATTTGCAAAATCCTTTTCCTCCGGTTTCAATGCCTGTTAGGCCAGATTAATCACACAAATTGTTGAGCTGAGGTACTCTACTGCCTCAACCTCTATGTTGGAGTTATTATTATGACCCTAGGTGTCTCAGGGGATCATCTAGTGGTCTAGCCATGATTTGTGTCCTAGTGTGATGATTCTGGCCATCATTCTCGAAAGCATCCTGTGATGCCATTTAGTTAGTAGGTATTCTGTTCCTGGGTTCTTGAACCCGAGATTCACTCTACTTACTTCATGTTGATAGTGTTTGCTAGTTCCTTTAGGATATTAGAAACTTTGCGATAGTCCTCGAGGTCCGTGGTATTTCCTTCTTTCAAATACTATGAACCGCGTATGGCAGATGTTTATTGGATCAAAAGATCACAATTAGAGTACTCTTGAGGAGATCTCCATTCATAAATCGTGACTCTGCCAGTCCTACCTCTCTGCATGGGTTATCTGGAAGAAATGTTGATCTCGCTCGACATGCTAAACCATGCATCCACAACTCAGAAAATTATATGTTCCTTTGAGTTGTCTCTCTTTAGTTGCATTCTGACCCTCGTCTATCAATTGATAGTCAAGAGTATGCGTGCGTTCGTTTATCGATGCCTATTACTCTTGTGGTCCGTCAAGCCATTCTATCGCAGAATGACTAGGAGAAACAAACTCCAGTACCTCTTCCATATCCGGGATTGGGTCAAAGAAGTTGTGCTCCGCAGATCAAATTGCTAATCTAGCTTTTGTTCTGTTCTACCTTGGAGTATTACCATCTTTATATCGGGATTGTTATAGGAATTGCACACCATCCTATGAACTCTTGGTACAGTGATACTTCTTGCCATCATTAGTCATTCCTCGGTCTTCGTGTTGATGCAACCGGAATACCGACAAATGAATTGTGATGTGTGAAATCAATATGCCTAGCAACCTCGTTGCTGGGTAGTTAAAGGACAATAATTTCATTCTTAGTGTGTTGGTTATTGAATCATCATTCTAAGATTGATCGTGCTACCTAGTCCATTCTCCTGGTTCACCCTTTGATTGATGAGTTAGGATCTTGTCAAGTCCTCACTCATTTGATCATATCGTCTTGCCCTCAAAAGAGAGATTGTTCTCGAGCTTAGTAACATACCGGTGGTTCGTGATTTTTGTATGTCTTCTCGGAAGTATCACCAGGTCGTCACCTGACCGTTATGTTGAGCTCGTGATCAAGTTGGTTTATTCTTGTAAACCACCCCTTCTCCAAGAATCCGTGTTGGATACCCTGAGCTAGTTGGATAAGCTAAACAACAACTTGGAGAGTTGGAAGATAAAAGCTTGTCCGACTTGGTTCATGTTAAGGGATATCTTTTTGGGTGTGTGTGTTGAAGAAAGATGATATCTTCATCAATTGGTCCTCGTGAACAATTGTTGGATCTATTATCTTACCCAAACCTTTGATTGAGTATGGGCTATCATCCAATCAGACCAGAACCAACGATATTCGTAATGTTGTCTTACTCGTGGCTGATCCCTCGAGCATACACCATTATATTTTTTGGGTCTGACCAATGCTATCACTTGTTCACTTAACTATGGAATTCCTTTTAAAAGGAAACCCAGATGAATTGTTGTTGTGCCCAATGACAACATCCTTGTCTTCTCCATAATTTTGCTGAACATTAAGCTAGTGTTGGAAACTTTCGAAAGCATTTGTTCATGCTAGCTCATGAAGCATATGTTCGGATGTAAGAAGTGACTTCCTCTAGTTCACGTGCATTTGATGCAAGTTGCCGCCGTGGACTCGAGAAAGTCAATGTTGCTTCCTCTGGAATCATCGCAAGTCAGTCATGCACACGTGCGAAGTATTCTGTGGTCTGGAGACTTGCAACCTTCATTCCATATGTGTATCCTAGCACACCAAGCCACTGACTGATTTGTTCAAGGAGAAGGAGTATCTTCATAAGAGCTAACCCGGGCTTAATCAAGAACTTTGATATCCTCGATGATGGTTCCCAACCAGAACTCGGTAGTGCTTTATTATAAGACTACCATGTGGTCATGCTTGTCTGGGACAACACGTTCACATGTTTGTAGCAGAACCAGCTCATGTTTTGGAGCTTGCTATCATAGTTCATTTCCCGAGAATCTCGCAACGTCATCTCGTCGATTTGTGTTGCAAACTTTCATTTTTCTTCCCAGACTCGATGAGTCTGGAATATCCTGACACCAACCAGATCTGAGTCTCAGGCAGATATGATGGTTGGAATATTTTCCAAGAACTATAATATTGGTCCCTCGATAACCGGTAAAGTGGATGTCGTGGCCAACACACCCAGCCGGAAGACCTATTATTGTAGTATCTTGTTTGAGGAAGTTGGCCACCTCCCCATAAGGATTTCGTAGGATTTACCTCCGTAACTGTTCCTTATGGATTCTATTGCTCCCGAAGTCCGACCTTTACCTGATGTTCTAGTTAGCAAACCATATCTATGAATGGGTTACACTAGCACGTCAAGGAGAACATTAGAAGCGGAGTGCTAAATGTCTCTCGGTCGATCATCCAGATTTTGTTTCCTTGGCCTCGCTAGGGTGAAATCTGAGAAAGTGTTATCTTCCCTTGCATCTGCATCATCCGTCATCATTCGTCATGGTAGCAAGTTGTGTTGCCAGGATCCTTGACACGGATGTTGGTAAAACCTTGATGATTGTGGAAATGCTCAAGTTCTTGAGAGCACGCACAAGCGCTAGGTGTTATCATCGGCACTAACTGGGTTTGCTCTCAGTTCCCTCGGCAATGCTATGACCTATTCAAACAGTGAATTAACTCTCTAGTGTTGGGTTCTTCCCCAGTTACCAGAATCATTCCCAGCATTTGCATTTTGTTCCTAGCTTGCACCGCCAATGTGCCATTCTACCATGGGTCTCTTCCACCTCCGGTGGTAAGAAAATTCATCCATTACGTTGTCTTCAACAAGGTAATCCACATCATCCAAGTCCGAGTATGCCATTCTACCGACCCCCTCCAAACGATCGCTCGAGAATTGTCTTAGGCTGGTTTAAAGAGTTTCAATGATCTCTATATCAAAGGTAATTCTTTTTGCCACTTAAGATAATAATCTACGAATCACCCTTCTCCAGGATGTTTCGTTATGGTATCATGGCAATTCAACTCCTCGCTACGTTGACAACCGATCACCACATTCTTAAGTCTGGAGTTGTTGTCTACCTAGTGAACCTTTGTCATCTGCTTCACCCCATTCCTATGGATGTGTGCTTCGTCTCTCAGCTCGAGAGAGGTTGCTATGTCTCATTCCGTGAGTTAATCTTGAGTTGTTCGATCTTCGAGAAGATCGACCCTTCTAGAGTCTCCTTCTTCTCTCCATGTCATGTTGGCAGGATTTCTCAGAGCAAGACTTCGAGACAACGATGGTGAACGAATCAACATTCAATTGAAGTGCAACCTGGATCGTGAAGATTGTGCTAGTTTGCGTTTTCCCCTTCATCCTACCCTACGCTTGAATCTCGAGACGAGATTCTTGTTTAGTGGGGGTGAGTTGTCACATCCCTAGCTTCAGGCATTGCTCTAGGTTAGCTTCAGGTGTGCATCATGTTTAAATTCTGAAAATTTGAACTGAGGAATTCAGAAGCCTCAAAACTTAAATAAAAGAGGGGCAAGAAACCCTAAAATTGCAATCAGTAAATCCAAAATGCCCTAGAAATAGCTCTGACAATTTTGGCAAGAGTTATAAATCAAACCAAAATTTTGGGACATTTCTACGGAATTATTGGGCTCTGATTTTAAATCAATATTTTATTTGAATTTGGAGTTATATTCATAATATATAATGAATATATTTTCAAATGACCTGAGATATTTTTATTATGTGTGGAGAAGTCCATTAGGTGACTTAAAAATATCCAGGGAAGTTTAGGCACTGTTTTCAAATTCTGTTTGAATTAAAATTCAGTGCCAATTAAATAAAACAGAACAATAATAGAAAACAGAAAATAGAGGAGAGAGAGAGAACTCACCTGGACCTACCTGGCAGCCCACCTGGCCGGCCCAGCAGGCGGCCTGGCCAACTGGCCCAGCCCACCACCGCAGCCCCTCCGTCGTCTTCCTCCCATCGCCCCGAAGCAGCTGCGTGCCCGCACGCGAGCGACCGCGGCCACGTCCTCCCGCCACCTCCTGCTTGCCCTCCCTCGTCCTGACCTGCGCCACGGAGACGCCACGCACCCCCTGGCCCCTCTCATTCTCCCTGTGCTCCTCCCCCTCCTCTGTTTCTCTCTCCCGCGAACGGCCGAACGCCATCGTCGCCGCCGTTCGTCACCGCCGCAGCCACAGCCACTCCCTCGCTCCCTCTTTGTATCCCCGAGCTCCGCATCGTCGTCCTCCTCATCCACCCCGAGCCAAGCAACCAGGGGAGCGCTGCATCGCCGCCCCGGACGTCTTCTTCAACCTCGGTGCCGGCGATCTCCGTCGTCAATTCGCCGTTGCAGAGGCTTCCCCGAGCCCACCGAGCTTCTCTCCCGACCCCTCGTGAGCCCCTGTCCATTTCCCCTCTCTCCCCGTGCCCGTCCGTGCCTTCTAACCGCCCCGACTGTCGGAGCCGACAGTTCCTCGCCGCCGGCGATGTCGCAGACGGTGCTAGAGCCACCGTAGCTAACTTCCGAGCACGGCAACGTGCTCAGTACCCTTCCAGGAGCCGAGCGCGCCCACCCGTGCGACCTGCCGTGCCCCCTAGCGCCAACCCGCACCAACCCCGAGCTCCGGCCGCCGCCGCGAGCTCGATTCCGGCGAGCCCGTTCGACCTCAGCCCCTCCCGCTTGCCTAGATGGATGCGGCTGAGCGCCAGCTATGCGTAGATGATCGCTGCCGCTGTTTTGGTCGCCGGAGGAGGATTTCCGACCCCCTCCGCCGTCTCTGGCTCCGCCGGCGACGAGCCGCGGGTCAACTCCGGCGAGTTTGACCCGGGGTTTGACCCCCTGACGTGTGGGCCCAGGCGCCTGGTTGATTAGGGTTAGATTAGTTAGCGTTAATTAACCTAGCTAATTAGATAGGCCACTGACATGCGGGCCCCGCCCGGCTAACTAAGTTAGTTAGGGCTAACTAACCTGGTTAGTTGACTGGGTCACTGACCAGTGGACCCCACTGGTCAGGTTTGACCTGGGGCGCCCAGTTGACCCTGCTGACGTCACTGTGATGTGGGGCTGATGCAATAAGTATTTTCTGGATTTAAAATAATTCAGAAAATTCTAGAAAATGCCTAAAACTTCTAAAATTCATAGAAATTCAACCGTAACTCCAAATTAAATAATTTATATATGAAAAATTATCAGAAAAATCCAATATATCCATCTGTACCATTTTCATGCATGTTAGAACAACTTATCACTACTGTTTAGGACAAATGAATTAGATGGCATTTAAATAATCACATATGGAGTTTGAATTTGAATCTTGTGTTCAAACCAACTTCATTTAATCTGTTGCTAGTTGCATTAGCCCAAAACACATTCATTTTGCCATGTCATGATCATGCATCATATTGTGCATTGCATTGATTGTGTTCCCTTCTGTGTTGCCGGTATTTGTCCCCCCTCGATAGACGCGATACCGATGATGTGATCGTTGACACTGATGAAGACTAAATGTTATCTTCAGAAGTGCCAGGCAAGCAAAACCCCCTTGTTCATTCTGATACAATCCTACTCTCTCGCTCCTGCTCTCTTTTACTGCATTAGGACAACACCGATTCACCTGTTACTTGCTGCGGTAGCTGAACCCCTTTATCCTTTGCATGACCTGTCATTGCCACAGTAAATAGATGAAACCCACTAGCATGAGTAGGAGTTGTTTGAGCCCTGTTGTGCCTACTCATTCATGTTTGTTTGTCATGCCTGCTACTGCTTAGAGTTGAGTCAGGTCTGATTCATCGGGGATGAATCAGAGGCGTGTGAACATGTCCTACTGTGTGTGAGCTAAGTGTGTGAACACGATTTGGTAAAGGTAGCGGTGAGAGGCCATGTAGGAGTACATGGTGGGTTGTCTCATTGAAGCCGTCCTTAGGAACTGAGTTCTGTGTTTGTGATCCATGATTCAGCTACTACCATGCATTGGGCCCTGAAATATGACCCCGCTCGACTTCTTATTCACCCTAGTCCTCTGTCTAGGAGTTGCAAGTAGTTTCTGGTGTTTGTAGTATGCTGGAGGCCGTGGACAGCGCTGACCGTAGGGGTGGGCTGTGATGCGGTAGGCACGTGGCCGGGTATACCGGGCACCCGTTTGGTGTCACGGAACCCTGTTCACATCGTTTGGGGCTGTGAGCGAAACTCCGGCCGGATCTCCTCATGGATGGAACCCGAATAGGCGATAAACCTGGACTAGAGACTTGAGTGTTTAGGTAGGTCATGGTCTACACCCACGTCGGCTTTCGCTTGAAGTCTGCCGAGCACATGTCGTGTGCAGACGCTAAGTGGTGGAAACATGTATGAAGAAGTACACCCCTGCAGGGTTAACATCATCTATTCGAATAGCCGTGTCCGCGGAAAAGGACTTCTGGGTTGCTTATATCAGTTCATAGACAAGTGAAAGTGGATACTCTAAAATACGCAAGATAAGCGTGAGTGCTATGGATGGCGTTCTCGTAGGGAGACGGGAGCGGATTCATAGTGGTGTATTGATATGGTGAATATGTGGACTCGTGTGCGCCACCTCAAAAGAGTTACTTGCAGTCGTAGTTTAGGATAGCCACCGAGTCAAAGCTGGCTTGCTGCAGTCAAACCCCTCCACCCCCTTGTTGATAATGATGCATATGTAGATAGATCTGATGTAAGTCTTGCTGGGTACATTTGTACTCACGTTTGCCTATTTTATGTTTTGCAGAGAGACTTCGGTCTCACTAGTAGTTTCGCGTGGACTTCGACGTTTAGCTTGTTACCTCAGCTACGATCTTGTGCCCTTGGCAGGATCTGATATATAGTCAGGCTTCTCAGCCTTTTTCATTTATAGATGTCTGTACTCAGACATGATAGCTTCCGCTTGTGCTTTGACTTGTATGCTCTGATTGTTGGGTCGTGAGACCCATGTTTGTAATATCTCGCTCCTCGGAGCCTATTGAATAAATTACTTGAGTCATAGAGTCATGTTGTGATGCCATGTTGTATTTGCACATATCGAGCATATTGTGTGTATGTTATTGAAATGCTTGGTATGTGTGGGATCTGACCATCTAGTTGTTTATCTTTAGTAGCCTCTCTTACGGGGAAATGTCTCCTAGTGTTTCACTGAGCCATGGTAGCTTGCTACTGCTCCGGAACACTTAGGCTGGCCGGCATGTGTCCTTCTTCGTTCCTGTGTCTGTCCCTTTCGGGGAAATGTCACGCGATGAATACCAGAGTCCTGTTAGCCCGCTACAGCCCGGTTCACCGGAGTCCTGCTAGTCCAGTGCTACAGCCTGGATTCACTCGCTGATGACCGACACGTTCGATGCTGGGTCATGGATGCCTGTCCCTGTAAGTCTGTGCCACTTTGGGTTTACGACTAGCCATGTCAGCCCGGGCTCCTTATCATATGGATGCTAGCGACACTGTCATATACGTGTGCCAAAAGGCGCAAACGGTCCCGGGTAAAGGTAAGGCGACACCCGTGGGAATACCGTGCGTGAGGCCGCAAAGTGATATGAAGGGTTACATGCTAGATCTATGTGGCATTGAGTCGGGGTCCTGACAACGCCCAACCGTGCTGACCAGACAACACACAGAAATACAAACCACTTATGTCTCTATAACAGGCAGACACACATTTCAAAACTGAAGTAGGAACATTAGAATCATATGAAATTCGTATTTGAACAAATAAACTAAGGAATTATGAGTGGCATAATTTTTAGCTTGAAGGGTGGAGTGTTGGTAGTGCGACACAAAGCAAGTAGGCAGATTGTATTCCATGTAAAAGATCGAAGCCTATGTAAAAGCTGGAAATGACACTTTCTTTCTATACAATGCAGTGTTCGTTGCCCACACATGATGGAAGAGATCACATAGAGAAATACTATTCACTCATGTCTACGGTTTCAGTATTTAGAAATAGGGTGGTCCACCCTAAAAGAATATTGACAACAAATATGACAAGGCAAGCATAGATGTAGTGAATCAATCATTTACTTATGAGCTTACTAGGACAAGCATGCAGAATTGTAACTGCAGTAAGGGACCGTCCAAAATCCTCCTAGAGTCATGTCGTCCGGGGATGGCAAGTCGCCAGCGAGGCAGGCGGCTGGGGGCGGGTAGAGGTCGGAAGCGCGCAGTTGAATAGAGGGGAATCAGGGCCTGTGATGACCCAAAATCCTAGGGTGGGCCGGCCCACCGTGGGCACCCTGTAGAGATACACACCCGAGCGGCAAACATGCCTTTTCGAAACTAATTTAGGAACATTTAGCTGACCAATTAAACGACTCTATTTTAATAATATCAGATTCGTATTTGAATAACTAAGCTTGTTTAGCTTGATGGTTGGAGCAGTGCTATTATGACACGAAGCACGTATTCTGATCTTATGGTGATCATAAAAGGGGGAAACTCTAAGCATATTTTTTTAGCAAAAGAGAGTTTCCCCTCCGATTTCTATTAAACAAACCACCACGGAACCAACAAGATCAATTAAACCATATTATGATATTTAGCAGCCATTGTTTGCTTCAAACTAAGAACTAAATTCTAAGAGCTGAAAAGAAAGTAGAGTAACCAAGTTAAGATCTATTTTCTGGTTGATATCAAAAGGTTGAGGAGATATGAAGTACCGCCTCTCTTGCGGCGCCGTGTAGGCATTGGGGGTGCGATGACTGTCGGTGGCGTTGAAGCAGATCTGCGATGGTAGATGGTTGCATCGGGGGATAAGTCCCGTTGCGATGGAAGAGAAGGTCGTGTGAGTGGCCCTGGCAAAGAGGAGGACGGCGCCAATGAAGCGAGAGGACGTGATGCAAGGCTCTTGGTTCGTCGCCGTGGATGAGAAATGTCCATCTCTAGCAGTGGACGATGCGGTCTTGGTAGGTGCTCCGGCATGGTGGAGGACGGTGGCGATGGATGTGGTGGAGGACAGCGGCGATGGATGGGGTGGAGGATGACGACGATGGATGGGGTGGCGGACGAAGGCTGGTGTGGGGATGGTGTTCTAGCGCAGACGGTGTATGAATGGGAAAATGGAGGGGGAGGTACGGGGAACCATGTTTTTGAGGCGCGCCTGTCTGAAATATGGGAAAGTTACGAACTTAGCCCCTGTTTAAAATTTGGACATCTCGTCGGTTGGGGATACGACGGTAATCTCGCATCTCACTAATGTTTGCCCAGAGGAATTTCGGGTGAGGAGAGGGTGGTTGGCGCCCATGGTGTATGAACGGGGCTGACAGGTAGGGCAGTTGTGTCACATCTGAGTGAAGTTACAAGCCTGCCCCTATTGAAAATATTTGCCTACATCGATTTCGGTCGAGTCGAGTTTGTTTTACCGCCCATCGTGTATGAATGGGGAAATGGAGGGAAAAATAGAGGTCTTTTGGACGAGCTTGAATCAAATGTGTTTTGCCACCCATGTTTGGCACCCACCGTGTCAGAATGGGCTCAGAGGCGGTCGTGTCACGTCTAATTGAAGTTACTAACCTACCCCTATTTAGAGCAGTGGAAATCAGGCCGATGGATTGTCCGTGTAATGGGTAGACAATAATTTCCATCTCCCAAACACTTGGCTTCAGGAAGCCGACGTGGGATTGGACATTTTGCCGCTTCTTTCGAATTTTGGACAATAAGCATCCACGTTTACCCTAGCAACTAAATTCGAATCCATTTTGTATTCCTATACGAATCTTTATAAATCATTCTATGTGTTTTTATATATCTTCAAAAGGACGACAAAGATGTATTCCACTGTCATATATGAATATGGTTTACAAATGCCGACACTCAAATTCAGAAGCTAGAATCCAGTTTAATGTGAATTCAAATATTTGGAACACTTCATGTCCAACTCAAATGTCACACACATCATAATGTGTACTCCCATTTAGATATGTACACAAGCAATGTATCAAGATTCGAATACCGAGTCAATCAACCAAGAATGTACAGAACTAACAGACATATAAACACGTATAGTGTATATGGATCAATAATATCAACTAACATACATAAGCCAGGCCGCTGTACTTTTTTTTTGCTACAACAACATCCTTTTTTAGCCAAGCTACTACATCATCTTGGCCCTTTCCGATGTGTGCCACTTATGGTCCATCTATACTACTATTATTGTTGAATGCACATTCAGCCCGATTGGCATATTTGTAGGTCTGGCACAACAATCAAAATGAAATGTCTCCGAGTCTTATCAATTAATACAGACTTGTGCTCAAATAAAATTACAAACCAAAAAAACAAAAAACAATTATTACATGATCTGTAAAACAAATGTTTTGATTGATTACATGAACAAACAACACAAAGGTTATTCAACGATGGAAAGAACATTTCACCTATGATTTACCAAGTGGGAATTTAATTTCCTTTTTCCTTCAGGGCCTTAACAATGTGGTCAGTCTCAGCTTGCTTCGTTTTGAAATCCACCAAATATTTAATGGTTGTCTTGAGTACTGCTTGTGATTGTGATGTTTGCCTCCTCAACATGTCAACTTCATCTCTAAGTGCAGAAGCAGAATCTCTTTCTACCACTAGTTTAGCCTCTAGAGCATCAGCAGTTGGCAATTCATAATGCACGATTGGGTCGGTGCCACTGCTGTGGGATGATACAACGTCCATGGGGACCTCACTCTTTGATCTTGGGCTAACCTGTTTGGCCATTAAAGTTCCGATTAGATTCAGAAAAGTTGATGTTAGCAAAACATCTCAACTGGGAGTTATAACAGCAAACTAGTTAAACAAACAAGGAATTAAAGAGTTTCAATTGGATGCTGAAAAGTTGTTATTAACATCATTGTAACCCGTTGTTGCAGCAACAAAGCAGCTAAACAAACAAGTAGCTATTTAAGTTCAGGCAAACATGTAATTCTTAATAGTAAGTATCAAACACATAGATAGGCACAGTCTATAGTAGGATTAACAGGCTGTGGCATTATGTAATCAGTAGCAAACTAAATTAAGCCAAGCAATGTAATTGAACAATTTTGCAATAAGTGGCTAACTAAAATTCCGAGAAGCAGGTAACTGAACTTACGCTAGTTCTTTGTACAGGCACACTGCAACTTCTTTTTCGCTTACAAGGTTGTACGAAGGAGACCATGGTATCAATTGCTTGGATACGCAGTCCCAATACTTCTTTTTTCCCACACTGCATTGGTAAGTCGAATGGTTAATCTGGTAAGATGGTGCATCCTTGATATGTTATATGAGGACGATTAGTCAGACTAGTTGTAGCCACACACATCAGACTGGCTTTTACTGTATATTTCATGCAATTACTTTTCGCATATCGAGTCTAAGCAATCTACAATAGGATGAAAAGACTGGCATCCTTCACATTATTGGCAAACTCAGTTCATAGAAACAAGCAATTCAACCATTCTGTGGGTAAATCAAAAGCGCCACTGGAATATTTTTCACTATTCTAATCATACACGCAAAAAGGGGCGACGCCACCATAGGGGCTGGTATGGGCGGCCGCCTCGGGTGGCTGGAAAGTGTGCACCTAGTTTGAGTCGTCCAGGTTGGCCCAGGCTAGTTTTATTCGTCCAACGCACGAGCAGGCAATGTAAAAAATGAAGAAAAATGTTTCAATTTGGATGGGCCAATAACATAAGGTGCAAGGGAGGCCCTATAGCAGGCTCGCGACCCAAACGAGCGCCTCCCATATCGATCGACAGCAAGAAAAATCCCAACTCATTCCCTCCAGCCTCCAGTCTGGTTCGCTCCTAACCTAGCCGCCGCTGGACAGACCGACGCAGCACTTCCTCGCACCCTCATTGGAGGGCGGTCGCCGGGCTTCAAGCGAACGGAAGGACAAGAAGAAGAAGAAGATCAAACCCTGGGTGTAGCCTGCGTGGGAGGCAGCGGTGATACGTCTCCAACGTATCTATAATTTATGAAGTATTCATGCTGTTATATTATCCATCTAGGATGTTTTATATGCATTTATATGCTATTTTATATGATTTTTGGGACTAAACTATTAACCTAGAGCCCAGTGGCAGTGTATGTTTTTTTTGGGTATCGCAGAAAAGGAAAACCAAGCGGAGTCCAATTGACCTAAAACTTGACGAAGCTTATTTTTGGACCAGAGGAAGGCCAGGAAGTAAAAGAACTGGCTAGAAGAGTCTTTGGCTGCCCACGAGGGTGGGGGCGCACCCACCCCCCTGGGCGTGCCCCTGCCTCGTGGACAGCCCGGAGAACCCCCTGCCTTGTTCCCGACTCCAACACCTCTTATATAACCCAAAACTTCCAGTAAGAAACCTAGATCAGGAGTTCCGCCGCCAGAAGCCTCTGTAGCCACCGAAAACCAATCTAGGCCCTCTCTGGCACCCTGCCGGAGGCGGCCATCATCACCGGAGGGCATGGAGGAGGATCTCGGAGGGGCCATTATCGTCATGAAGGCCAAGGACCAGAGGGGGAATGTAACGCCCCGAGACCAATGTGCCAGGTATCGTCCAGTTTTTCGCTGTGTTGCGTTGTCATTGCTTGCGTGTCATGCATTGCATATCATGTCATCATGTGCATTTCATTTGCATACATGTTCGTCTCATGCATCCGAGCATTTTCCCCGTTGTCCATGTTGCATTCCGGCGTTCCGTTCTCCGGTGTCCCTTTCTACCTTTTTTTCATGTGTGGGGATTAAACATTTCCAGATTTTACCGAGACTTGCCATGCAGCCTTGGTTTACTACCAGTAGACCGCCTGTCAAGTTCCATACCATTTGGACTTCGTTTGATACTCCAACGGTTAACCGAGGGACCGAGAAGGCCTCATGTGTGTTGCAGCCCAACACCCCTCCAAAGTGATCCAAAACCCACCTAAACCTGCTCCATCATCTAGAGCGTTCGATCACGATCGCGTGGCCGAAAACCGCACCTCATTTGGACTCTCCTAGCTCCCTCTACCTATAAATATGTGCTCTCCTTCGAATTTTTCGCGCAGTCCAACCCTAGATCCAACTCCCTCCGCGCCGCCGGACATGTCCGCCCACCGGCGGACGCGTCCATCTCGCCGGCCACCTCACTCCCACCAATGGGGAGCCGCCACGTCAGCGCGCCGCCCTTCTCCTCCACTCGCGCGCCGCCACCTCATCCCAGCCGCCTCCTCTCTCTCCTCCCCACCGCGCCGGCCCGCGGGGCCCGACGCAGGCCCGCGCGGGCCCAGATCCACCGCCGCCCGGGATCTCCGCCGCCCGCGCCCTGTTCTAGTCGCCGCCGCCTACGCCGCCCGACCCCGCCGCCGGCGAGCGCGCCCGCCGCGCCGCCCAGCTCCCGGCGACGCCGCGCCCCGCGCGCCACCCGAGGCTCCACCGCCATGCGCCATCACTCTCCTCGCCGCCGGCCGCCTCAGTCGACGTGCGCCACTACCTCGGTCGCCGACGTCCTCCGCCGCTACCTCGCCGGCGTCGTCCTCCAGCGAGCCCGCGTCTCCTTCTCCGTCACCGGCCACCACTCCATTGTCTTCTCCGGCGAACTCCGGCGAGATCTCGTCGGGATGGACGAGATCCACCACTCCCTTCATCCAAACGCACCCGCGCCAGATCCGGATCCCTCCGTCCCGCACGACTCCGTCCCGGGTTGACTTTCTCGGAGGGTATAATTTCAGTAAGTCCCGAAATTCTCAAATCCATGTGCCCATGTTCGTCGCATCGTAACTTTGCATCCGTAGATCCGATTCATGCATATAGCATATCAAAATGTTCGCCTCAGAGAGTACATCATTTCATTCCATTGCATCATTTTCATTTGAGTTCATCTTCATGCCCGAAATGCTGTTAGAAGAGAGCTACTTGAGTTAATTGTCAGATCTGCTACTCCATCTTAGACTTTTGTCATTTTTGCCATGATTATTGTGTGCATGATAAGCCCTGATGCTCTATATATGTTTTGTTAAGGGTTTTGGCATCTTTCCAGAGGTGCATCCCATGTATTTTTGTGATGTGTGTGGTGACTAGTGCAAGCTTGCAAAGTGAGGCACTCGGTAATTCTGTTTTTAGGGACTTAGTATTTTCACTAAGTCCTAGGATCGTTTATCTCATGATGCCATATGTTCATGTTGTTTCCTAGTGATCCGTGCCTCTTTTGAGGATGATCAGTAAAGGAGTTTTGTTAATCTTGTAGTGCTCTATACATCCATGTCTTTGTTTGCAATTATGGAGCACCCTAGCTTGAGTCAATCAAGCTCTACTTTTGCTACTTTGTGAATCTGGGCAGATCGTCAACTTGTTTGAGATTTTGCCGGTGATGTTGTAGTTGATCCGTGCATGCTATGCCATTGTTCTTGACATGTCTAGCTTGCATTTTAGTGTTCTTGATAGATGTATGCTTGTCTTGCCATGACTTGATTCGTAGTGAGTGCATCGAGCTCGTAAACATGCCTACTTGAGTTATGTTTCAGCATGTGCCAGTTTTCACCAAGTCTGAAAACTGATTGTGTTTTTGCTATGTTCGCGTGCTTGTTAGTATATTTTCTGACCCCTTTTGGCTCAAGGTCACTAAGGGACTTTTGTTAAGCTATTTCAGTAGCTCCATGCCATGTTTTACTTTGTCATGTTCAGGTCCTGTAGCATGTAGTTTTGTTGCTCCGAAGAGGGCTATCTGATCTGAAATTTCAGACAAGTGTTAATTTCACTAAGTCTGAGATCTGCTTACCATTTGCGTTTTTGCCATGCTTGTTTGAACCTGTTAATGGATGAATTGGCCGTAGCTCAGTGCTAGACTTTTGTTAAGCATCTTGAATGCATCCCTGCCATGTATTTTTTTTGTCATGTTTGGGTGCTGTAGCATGTTCATCTCATTGCATTTAGATGGCTACTTGCTGTAAATCGCAGACCGGTGTCATTTTTGAATCGCTTGCCATTTCCAAACCGTAACTCCGATTCTGGCGTTCTTTATATTGTTTTCAAGCAATTTCATCTCATCTTTCCAGTGGCACACTTGGATTTCCAAGTTGAGGTCAGGTTCATGCATTCCTTGTCAATCATGCATATGCATCGCATACCGCATCTCGCATATCATACCACGTTCTTGTGTTGGTTGTTTACTATGTTGTGTGCTTCTTTTCCGGTGTTTGCTTCTTCGGGTTGGTTCCGATAACGTCGCGTTTGTGAGGACCCGTTCGTCTACGTTTCGTTTGTCTTCTTCATGGACTCGTTCTTCTTCCTTGCGGGATCTCAGGCAAGATGATCATACCCTCGAAATCACTTCTATCTTTGCTTGCTAGTTGCTCGCTCTTTTGGTATGCCTATGCTGCGATACCTTCCACTTGCTTATCATGCCTCCTATATTGTTGAACCAAGCCTCTAACCCACCTTGTCCTAGCAAACCGTTGATTGGCTATGTTACCGCTTTGCTCAGCCCCTCTTATTGCGTTGTTAGTTGCAGGTGAAGATTGAAGTTTGTTCCTTGTTGGAACATGGAGATGTTGTTCCTTGTTGGAACATGTTTTACTCGTTGGGATATCACTATATGTCTTATTTAATTAATGCATCTATATACTTGGTAAAGGGTGGAAGGCTCGGCCTTATGCCTGGTGTTTTGTTCCACTCTTGCCGCCCTAGTTTCCGTCATATCGGTGTTACGTTCCCGGATTTTGCGTCCCTTACGCGGTTGGGCTATAATGGGAACCCCTTGCCAGTTCGCCTTAAGTAAAGCTTTTCCAGCAATTCCCAACATTGGTTTTACCATTCGCCACCTAGCCTTTTTCTTTCCCTTGAGTCGGTCGGCTCAAGGGTCATCATTATTTTAACCCCCCCCCCCCGGGCCAGTGCTCCTCTGAGTGTTGGTCCAACTGAGCGATGTCCGAGGCTACCAGGGGCAACTCTGGGCTGGCTTACCCTACGTCTTGCTCATCCGGTGTGCCCTGAGAACGAGATATGTGCAGCTCCTATCGGGATTTGTCGGCACATCTGGGCGGTGTTGCTGGTTTAGTTTTACCCTGTCGAAATGTCTTGTTGTACCGGGATACCGAGTCTGATCGGAATGTCTCAGGAGGAGGTCTATTCCTTCGTTGACCATGAGAGCTTGTGATGGGCTAAGTTGGGACACCCCTGCAGGGATTTGAACTTTCGAAAGCCGTGCCCATGGTTATGGGCAGATGGGAATTTGTTAACGTCCGATTGTAGAAAACCTAAACTCGACCTTAATTAAAATGAATCAACCGTGTGTGTAACCATGATGGTCTCTTTCCGGCGGGGTCCGGGAAGTGAACACGGTTGTTGGAGTTATGCTTGACGTAGGTTGTTATAGGATCACTTCTTGATCATACTTTTATCGACCGTGCTTTGCCTTCTCTTCTCGCCCTCTTTTGCGAATATGTTAGCCACCAGATATGCTAGTCGCTTGCTGCAGCTCCACCTCATACCTTTACCTTACCCATAAGCTTAAATAGTCTTGATCGCGAGGGCGGGAGATTGCTGAGTCCCCGTGGCTCACAGATACTTCCAAAACCAGCTTGCAGGTGCCGATGAGTCCGTGCAGATGACGCAACCAAGCTCAGGAGGAGCTCGATGAAGATCGTGTTCTTTATGTTTTTTGTTCTAGTTGATCAGTAGTGGAGCCCAGTTGGGGTCGATCGGGAACTTTGTCACATTTGGGGGTTTTCTTTTATTTTGGTTCCGTAGTCGGACCTTGAGTGTATTTGGATGATGTAATGCTTTATTCATGTAATTGCGTGAAGTGGCGATTGTAAGCCAACTATGTATCTCTTTCCTTATTATATTACATGGGTTGTGTGAAGATTACCTCACTTGCGACATATGCCTTCAATGCGATTATGCCTCTAAGTCGTGCCTCGACACGTGGGAGATATAGTCGCATCGAGGGTGTTACAAGTTGGTATCAGAGCCTTCCCCGACCTTAGGAGCCCCATTACTTGATCGTTATTAGCGGTCGAGTTGTGTCTAGAAAAATGTTTTGAGTCATTTAGGAATTATATATCGGAGAGTTTAGGAATTCTTTTTACTTCCCAGTCCC
>NC_057806.1:533241087-533245507 GCF_018294505.1 Triticum aestivum | reverse complement strand
GACTGCGTCTTGGTGGTGGCGGCGTTGTCCAGGAGCGATGGGCGACGCAGGAGGCGCGACGAGCGGGCCGATCTCACAAGGAAGAGGCACGGAAGGTCCGGCGACGGCAGTGGTCACCGGGGCGCCGGCGAGGTGGCGTGCGGCATCGGCGTCGGCAGGTCGGGGGCGCGGTTGCCCCGATCCAGATGGGGGAAGGGAGCGAGGGAAGTGGGGGATCGAGGGGAGTGGGGGTAGCAGTTAGGGTTTCAATCGGGTGTGGGGAAATAGGCCATGTAGGCCAAGGGCAACGGGGTGGGCCGGCCTGCTAGTGGTCAGGTGGGTCAAACGGCCCAGGGGAAGGGAGCCTTGCCCCTTTTTTTATTTCTGGTCGTTTTTCCTTTTGCTTTTGTTCATTCTTTTTCTTTACTGTTTTTACTTTACTTGCAATTTAAAAATATGTAGAGGTAGCTCCTAAACTAGTATAACTAAATATACTACAGTCACATTAATTCTTAACCAAAATAAAATAGTTTAATATTTTATAAAATTCCAAAGGCATTTTATTATTAGTTTTTGGTTACTGTTTTGTTTATTTTATTTTTTGAGCACCTAACTATTTTATCAAAATGTGGTTTCTCCACAATAATTACTCCTGACTTATTTGACCCATCTTGAACATTTTAGTTTTAACTTTTGAAAACCTTTATCGTTTGCCTTTAATTTAAATTTAGATTTGAACCGTTTTGAACTAACCCGAGATTAACTATAGTGACAATGGTGACGTGGCATCATTAGCAGGGAATTACTGTAGTTTAATTATCCGGGCGTCACAAATGACGTCTGCCGAATCAAGATCAGGCACCCATGCTTTTGCCCGTGTTAGTGCGGTCAAAGCGTCAGCCCTTGCAGCGAATCTCTTTAGCTCTTCTACCCGGGCATGCAACATAGATAGCCTGGCTAAGGTATCCTTGATTAACGTCGGGGGCGGCTTATTGTGAGAAGCAGTGCAGATGATTCGTTGCGCGTCGGTATACAATTTCTCTATTAGCGTGTAGGCAGCCTTCAGCTTCTTCTGTACATCAGAGCCTAGGTGACTAATGTGAGTTCATGCATCATTACAAATGTCAGTAAACCGGCAACACATGGGAAGTTATGTTGAAAGGATAAAGCAAGGATGCTTACCGAACACAGCCGCAGTCATGGCATGTATCTGCCGCTTTACGCTAGTCAGTTCATCTACCACCGGTTTAAGTGCTGCTTCTGCGTCCTCTGCCCTTTTTCTGCAAAGCGAATTTTCCGTGTTCCAATCCGCACGCTCTTTGTTGAAATCCTCCTTTAGCTTTTCCATAGCGGCTAAAGCGCTAGTCAGTTCATCCTTTGCCTTGGAGGTTTCAGTTTGCTGGGATTTGATGTTCTCTTGCAGATCAGCAGTTTGAGCTTCCTTTTTGCTCAGTTCAGCCTATAACAGACAGAAGTATAATGAGTTGATGCTACATGATTGAAGTACCAAGCACATAAGAAGTTATGCACTTGATACTTGGGGGCTAATGCATATTTGCTTGCTCTTGGAAATTTTCGGCTTACAACTTTGTCCTTCATAGATTCATGGCCAAGCTTCCTACCTATAAGGCTAACATGCTTTCCTATGCAGCTAGGTTAGAGCTTATTCGGTCTATTTTTTCTTCCACTCCGATTTATTACATGTCAAATATTTTGTTTAGCAAAAAGTTTATTTCCAAACTCACTTCTATTATCATAACTTTTTGGTGGACAGGAATTAAGGAGGACAATTCTTCGAAAGGTCTATGCCTTAGGGCATGGAAGGATATATGCACTTCTAAGGAGGAGGGAGGTTTGGGAATAAGAAATCTTCAAGCCATGAACCAAGGTCTTATTCTTGCTTCTTCATGTAGACTTGCTAATGCTCCCAACTCACATTTGTCTCTTGTACTCAAGTCTAAGTATTCTCCGGATTCTTCCATATGGACTGCTACTTCTAGCCCTCCAAAATCAGCTTTCTGGTCATCTATTCTTAGAATGCACCCTAAACTCAAAGCTCATTGCTTATACCATATCACCCAAGGGAACATTTCCATTTGGAGTACCCCTTGGTGCAAGGCTTGGACTAATATTCATGATAATCTAATTATCCAGCCTATTGGTTTCATCTATCCTGCTCGAGTTAGTGACCTTTGGCTGCTAGGGCAAAAAGCATGGAACAATGAGCTTGTATATTCTCTTTTTAACGACCCCATGGCGTCTATAATCATTCACACTACCATAATTCAGGACAATTGCCCAGATATTGTTGTTTGGGATCTTACACCTAATGGAAAGTGTAGCTCAAAGTCTACTTATAAGTTATGTTTGCAGGATATTCAAGCGCAACCAACGAATCGTCCGTTTCAGGTTTCTCATCGGGTTAAAGCTCTTCTAAAGCAAATTTGGAAACAAAAACTAATGGCCCCAAGAGTCCAGACTTTTGCCTGGAGGTTGCTTTGGAAAGCCCTTCCAACGGGTTTGAGAGCTAGTTGTTTCTCTGTACATATTTCGAAACCATGTTGTCATTGTGCTCAAGATGAAAGTGAAATGCATCTTTTTTTTCCTTTGTGACTTTGCTAGAGCAGCATGGTTTGCGCATCCTTGGTACTTTCGAAGTGATCTTCTAACGGAAAATCATCTTTCTATGCAAAGTGTTATTCTAGCTTTGCTCAATATGGACCATCCATATGCTACTATACCTAATATTTTCAAATTTTTGTGGTGCATATGGAAGTCCAGATGTGATTGTCTTTTTGATAGAAGGTGCTCACTCCCACATCAGGTACATGTGGCTGCCTTAGCTTTGGACGACCAGCAGAAGTCTCAGATGGTTTCCTCCTTAGATGATCGCAATGTTGTTACTAATGCTAGTTCCCCTGTTAATGCTACTACATTGCCTCTGCAGGGAAGCACACTTACAACTGACCTTCTTGTTGATGGTGCTAAAATATATTCTGATGCTTCTTTTAGGTGCTAAAATCTATTCTGACGCCATGGGCTCGTTACCAAATGGTAGTGTTGCCACGGGCATTGGTGTCTTTCTCAAATTCGTTCAAGGCCATAAGAATGTTGACGTGCAGGTCCAAGCCTCAGCCCCGACCACTACTTCGCCCATTCAAGCAGAAGCGCTCGCTCTCCTTCTTGCAGCCAAAATTACCCAATTCTTGCAGGTGGCACAACCAACTTTCCTGACGGACAACATTTCTTTGGCAAAGGCGGCTGCGACCAGAAGTGTTTCTGCTGACTCCACTCCATGGACAATCAGAGCACCACTTGCAGATTTCTTTAGGATTACAGATGATCTTCATTCACAGGTGTTTCACATTTCGAGCAAGATAAATGGAGTTGCTCATAATCACTAGTAGAAAACATAGCTTTAGCACCGGTTCGTAAGGGCTTTTAGTGCCGGTTCCATAACCGGCACTAGGGGGTGGGCACTAAAGCCCCCCCCCTTTAGTACCGGTTCGGCACGAACCGGCGCTAAAGTGCCACCACGTGGCGTGAGCTCGCGCCCTGGTATGGGGGACCTTTAGTACCGGTTGGTGTTACCAACCGGTACTAAAGGTTTTTTTTTGATTTTTTTTTGAAAATTTTAGAATTTTTTTTATTTTTTTTTCAATTTTCAATTTTTCTGAATTATTTGGTGATTTAGTCTCTAATCACCTCTCTTAACTGCTCAAGTGTGGATCACTCATTTCAAATCATCTAACTTCCCGACTGGTCACCCATCCCTCTCACTACTCCAGCCCGAGCACGCTTAACTTCCGGGTTCTATTCTTCTTCGTTTCCAAGTCTGCACTTGTTGTTTTCCTGACAATAGTAAGATGTCAATCCTATTAACCCTCAGGAGTTTAACTTGAGCATGAAGTCACACATTTCACTGTTTGAGTTTGAAACTATTATTCTAAAAAACAGTAATTATTTAGTAACACTAATATTTCTTGAATAAGTTTGACCATAGTTTGACCACATTTTGACCAGATTTGACCAAAATTCAAAAAATTGAAATAATTATTTAGTAACACTAATATTCTTGAATAATTATGTAGTAACATTAATACTTCTTGAATAAGTAGTTTGACCAGATTTACCAAAAACATTTAAAAAAACTGAAATTTGACCATATCTTTTTTTCCTTTTGGAATTTGAGGATTCTAAAAAATTGCAAACAGGACGTAGACTATCTCCATCGGATGCGGATTTTCGTGCTGAATTTTTTGATATATTATAAGTTTTTTTCCGACATCGTATGCAAAAGTTATAGCAGCTTTACATTTTCCCTACACTTTTTGCAGAACATGTCCAAATTTAAGTCTTCAAATTTTCCTAACTAGTAGATGTAATAATATAACTACCTCTCGAAGGATTTTATTTTTTGAAGTTTTTATCATTTTCTTTT
>NC_057806.1:533239136-533240819 GCF_018294505.1 Triticum aestivum | reverse complement strand
CTATAGTGCCGGTTTGTGTCACAAACCGGTACTATAGGTCAGACCCCTTTAGTACCGGTTCGTGGCACAAACCAGTACTAAAGGTTAGCCCTTTAGTTCGTGGCACAAACCGGTACTAAAGGTTAGCCCTTTAGTACCGGTTTGTGACACGAACCGATACTAAAGGTGATCGTGGGGCCTCGGCCTGACGTCAGTCTGCCATTACCCCTTTAGTACCGATTCGTGGCACGAACCGGTACTAAAGGTTCAACACGAACCGGCATTAATGCATAGCCGTTCGAACCGGCACTAATGGTACCATTAGTGCCGGCTTAAATTCAAACCGGCACTAATGTGCTTCACGTTTGACCATTTTTCTACTAGTGAATGATGCTCATCAGGTTATTAGTAGTGCTACTGAACCTGTCTTTAGCTGCTTTGCTTCAGCTCACAAGAACATGCTTTGCCCTGTAACTTCTATCTTATCTACCGTATCTTTACAGGGCTTTGTACTTCATGGTGTACTCTGCTACTGAGCTGAATATATTGGCGCTTTAAGCGCCTTCTCTTGTAAAAAAAATTATTTTTAGTCCAGAAAACTGACGTGAAGTGCCGGAATATCCCTGTGTCATTTTCGTTAATATCAAAAATCTACTAGGCTGGGCCCAACCCGATCTACCAATGGATCAGTTAAGTTCGTCCCCTCCTGTTCGTCAGGCAGAGAAACACCGCCGGCCACACCAAACCATCAACTAGAAGCGGCCACCAAACTCTACGTGGCAACTCGACCATTAGCGACATGGCGACCCTCCCAAGACGACGGGCGCGTCTAGCACGCTCCCGCAACCACGTATAGTGACGCGAGTCCCCAGCACGATGCGGTCGATGCAGTCCTGGGCAACGTGGATCAGGCCGAGCATCTCGTGCTGTACAGCCTCACGACCACAGTAGGGCGGCCATCCTGCCAAGGGTGCGGAGGGGATCGTCCATGGCAGCGCCGATCACGTGGACGTCATGCTGGACTGAGACTGTATCCTGCACAGGTCCATCCGCTTGTTGTATTCGTCAAGCACCAGGAACAGCCTCCCCGCGCTCTTCAGGAGAGCTTACAATTTCACATAAGAACGAATTGTGTAGTAGGTGCTGCTCCAACCGAGGGACCAAACAGACGCATGGTTTGTCTGCTTTTTGTCCATTTAGATTGGCCAGGCGGATGGGCGCGTCCGCTTTTTCATATGGGTCTGCTAGTGCGCCCAACAGAAGGCCGATTCAAATTTGTCCGCGTCTAAAAAATGAAATGATAAACACATGGCAAGATAATTATAATAGAAACTTAATTAACCATAAGTGGTCGTCAACCGCCGGCCAAAGTCTACTTAAAACATAATTAAACATAAAGAAAAAGTCCAGGCCCGCATGTAGCCCTAGACGTCCACCTTGCCCTTGTCCTTAGCGTCGTCATCGCCGCCGGTGAGGTCGATGAAGATGGAAGGCGGCCCAGCCCAGTTGAAGGCGGCTTGATAGGCCGCCAGGGTTGCCTTCTCCGGCGGCAATGCGGCGACGCGGGCGCGCTCCTCCTCCTTCTTCTCCCGCTCCCTCTGCATGCGCCGCTCGCCGTCGGCGCGCTCCTCCGCCAGCCTGCGCTGCGTTCGGCGCTCCAGGTACATGGGCTGCTGTGCCGGCGTCGCGCCGAACCAAACGCGC
>NC_057806.1:533225228-533238925 GCF_018294505.1 Triticum aestivum | reverse complement strand
GACTCGGGTGCAGGCATCTGGGGGGTGAGCGCCGGCGGCACCATGCAGTCGCCGGCGCAGAGAGGGCCATGGCCTCTGCCAGCCTCGCCTAGTAGTCGGCCTCCTCCTCTTCCGCCTTCAGCCGCTCCTCCTCATTGGAGTTCGCGAAGGCCACCACCAGCGCCGCCTGGTAGGCGGCCTCGTCGTCCTCCTCCTCCTACTTGACGGCGGGAGGGAGGCGGAGGGTTGACGTGGTGGTGTTGCACGCCGAGCCGCCTTTGCTCCTCGTGTTCGAGGGCAAGCCAGACCTCCCAATGGGGAGAGTCTGCCGCGTACTCGGGCATGCGCCGCTGCTCCGCTGTGAGCTACGTCTGGCGCCTACGCACCTCATCAGCGCGCGTCCGCTGTGACCTCGTTGCATGATGCATATCTCCCTCTCTATGCGAGTTCAACCATGGGTTTCAACATGGGGGTGGTTTTTTGTTGTTGGAATTGTTTTTTTTTTTGAAACGGAGGTAAAAGATTTGCCTCATCGATTAATTAAGAAGAAGAGAATCGCCCAGTTAATTAACGGAACACCGGGCGAAAACCGATACAATAGACCACATGCGGACTACTCGCTAAAAAAGAAACTCCATGACCACACGGTCAATCCGTTGTCCGTTGTTTTCAACCTTGGTTTAGTTGAGGATTTCTTTGTTGGAATTGTTGCTCTCCTAAAGAAACGACGCTATGACGGTGAGGGACAACGGATCCGGCAATTCCCGCGTCGCTTGCGGCATCGTTGACCTCTTGTTGCCATCAAGTACACCGAACGTAGGGAGAGGAGATAGGCTGCTAGTTTCCTCCTCCACCCCTCTCTCACGCACCATACACACTGTTCAAACCCGATGATGGGACGTCATGGGCAAGGCACACATCACCTTCTATTGTGCAAATCAGATACAGGAAGCGGGGTGTGGCTCCCGTCCTGCCTTCCATGAGGGTCACGCATGTGTAGCTCCAAGAGCAGGGAATCCAAATTGGTGTCGGGTTCCGCCTTTTTCTGCTACTAGTTAGGTCGTTGGATTGATACTATTTGATGACTGAGATTTATTAGATCTGCTTCTTTATATCTTTTTATATTGGTATATATAGATATAGATGTAGATATAGTTGGAATTCCCACAGAAAAGCTAGCCTAAAATCATGCCTTAGCAATTGTATTTTGTTTGTTGTTGTCCAATGATAATTTTTCATCTATCATCCCTATAAAAATAGGAGGGGACTGATCCAAATCATCATCCGAACCGTCTAACCACTTGATCTAATGCTTTAAATCATCCCAAATGTTGAGCATCAACCGTGTTAAGCGCTCTCACATCACATCCCACTAATCCTACCAATCAAATCTCTCATCTAATTTGAGGGTAATATAACAGTGTCACCGTGTTTCTGGTTAAACCAAGCCAAAACCCTTACTTCATTACTTCAAAAACTACAGTGTTTTAGAAACAATCCCCAGCCAAAACCCTTACTTCATTACTTCAAAAATTACAGTGTTTTAGAAACAACCTCCTACTTCATACTATGGACAAGACGAACCGAAAGTGTCTATGGTGGAACCGTCCATTGCTTTCTCCTTATGCTGTCTCATGCGTTGATCAACGATGTAGTATCCGCTTAAAGCGAGGAAGAAGTACAGCCTACCCCAACGATGGCGTCGCTGCGTTGACTTCAGGCATGAGAAGCGTCGGTTGGACCGGTGGCCGATGACCCTGCAATGGATAAAATAAATTAGAAAAGAGAGAAGAAGAAAAGCGAACTGGTCGATTACAGATGCGATGCAAACCTGAGGAAGGTGGCTGATGGAGAAGAGACGAGGACGAGGAGCTGGCGGTGGCACCGTGGCCACACGGCGGCCGGCCAAGATCCCGCGGTGCAGCAGACGCCGGAACACGAACCCCAACATGTTGTCGGCGCGTGATCTTCCTCCTTCTGAACTTTCTTGACCCGTAGGCGTGTTCTTCCTTCTTCTGAGTTTCTTGTCCCGTAGGCGTGTTCTTCCTTCTTCTGAGTTTCTTGTCCCGTAGGCCAATACGCTGCTCGGGAAATATACTCGATATTTGGCAAGTCCCGTATATTAGTAGTCGTATATATATCAGTCTGCGTCGAAGGATTCTCCGACTCGAACCTACTTGCCGACAAGATATCAAGTACAACACCTCAGGGACTCTCGGACTAGAACCTACGTGTCGTTGGACTCTAGGACTCGAACTTAGGTTGCTACTTCAAACTCTATGTGTTAGAGATAGAATGCATGCGTTTTGTGGACGATGCCCACGTTGTACTCCTATCTTTATCTTTATCTTTACCTAATAATAAAAAAGAGAATTAGGTTTCTGCCCGTACGTCGTCATAGCGATTTTGCATAAAAGTCCCTCGGTTTATAAAAAATTAACCCGCAGTCCCTGTTTTAGTGGGTCTCTATATAACGTTTCAATTTTGCAAAACAAACCCCGTACTCATTTGAATTCCACCCGCTGTCCAGACCCATTGCGTCTTATCCAGACGCTCCGCTTCCTTTCTTGCCGCGGCGGAGCAGGAGAAGGTGAGGCGTGGGTGGAGCAGGAGAAGGTCAGGGGTGGCGCGGCGGAGCAGGAGATATTGAGGGGCGGCGCGGCGGAGAAGGAGAGATTGAGGGGCGGCGCGGCGGAGCAGGTGAAATTGAGGGGCGAGCACAGCTCGTACGCCACGGCGAGCGCCTCGCCACACGCCCCGTCGAGGCACGACGACCGCGGGACGCAGAACGCCATGCTGGCGGTACCCAACGTCGGCGGGTGCGCCAGGGCCAGCCGGTCTGCCAGGCCCTGCACAAAGCACGATGCGGAGCGCTGGAACGCCGTGCCGTGCACGGGCGGCGGAGCAGGTGAAATTGAGGGGCGGGCACAGCTCGCCCGCCACGACGAGCGCCTCGTCGCGCGCCCCATGGAGGCACGACGACCGCGGGACGCAGAACGCCATGCTGGCCGTACCCAACGCCGGCGGGTGCGCTCGGGCCAGCCGGTCCGCCAGGCCATGCACAAACCACGACGCGAAGCGCCGGAACACCGTGCCGTGCACGGGCGCGCCGACCTGCAGCTCACGCAGCAGCGCAGCGGCCTGGGCGCGGTCGCGGCACGGTCCACTGGCGGCGCTGTCGTTCATTGTCGTCACGCATGGTGGCGAGGAGGGTTGGCAGCGCCAGTCGCAGGGGGCGCCGACGGCTTGGGGACACGGATCCCGCCGATCTGAGCGGCTGCCGGCGAACTCGAAGGCGGCAGCGGCGCGACCACGTCTATGGTGGCGGCAGCGGTGAGGCTCCCCCTCTAAGAGGAGTTGAGGAAGAGGGAGAAGGAGATGTGCGCTGCGGGAAGGAAATCAGGAAATAGGGAGATGTGTGGGGGAGAGAGACGAGGATGATGCCAGGCTGAGGGAAAGCGGTGTGTGGGGCCACACCACACGCGTCACCCGCGAGACGGCGTGTGGGAATCGTGGTCTATGGCTACTGGATTGTTCAGGAACGAGTTAGAATAGGATTGTGACTAACTTAGCCAAAGATTGCCACAACTAAGGTTAGGCAAGTTTGACCAATTTAGGCGAGTGTTTGGTTCAAGCCACACCTTAGGCAAGCCATACTTGGGCCCCACATGGCATACACACCAAAAGTGTGGCAAGATTCCCTTAGGCTTGCCAACTTGTGGCTCTCATTTTGATGAACTAACCTTAGACAGGATTGGCAAAAATATGTGGCAAAGTGTGGCAATGCTAGTCCTAGAACCAAACAGCCCCTAAATCGCTTGATTGTTTTCTTCTCTGAATCACACGTTGACAGGTTTGGTTCTATATATTTTCTTCTTCTTCAAGTTGCATTTGCATCTGTTTGTGTTTTTGACATACTCATACTGACTGCTGGTCAGTGGTCAGTAAACATGTGACGAAAACATATATACCTGGACACCCAATAAAATAAATACATACATTATCTCTAAGCGCTGCCGAATCCCGTTTAGAGTGCATGGTTTGCATGGATTTGAGGATCGGATTTTACGGTACGTGGATGTGCGGCGCAACATTTGAGGGATGCCCGGTCAGTGCGGACGTGTCCGCGGGCGTTTGAGAGAATGGATTTGCCATGTCCGGTTGTAGATGCTCTTAAGCTAGGGCTTAGGTGCGCTGAACGCAAGTGGTGCTACCCGCAATAGCTCTTGCCTTGCCGCGGGTGGTGACGACGGCCTCGTACGGCAGACTGCGGCTCACCCTGTGTGAATCATATATGCAGGCAGCGACGGCGCAAGTGAGTACTGAAAAATGGGGAAAGATAAGAAAGTGCCCTCACAACGGCCCACAAGGGAGTACTATTTTTTTAGTAGAACACAAAGCATTACTAGAGCAGGGTTAGGAAGATGAGTTCGTGGTCCTTTTGTGTACGTTAACTATTTTGTTTGGAGTAAAAATTACGAAACAAAAATACCTTAAAATTTAACACATAAAAATAGGTTTAAAATATATAAAAATATATCTTTCTACTTTTTAAAACACTTAAACCGCCCCACCCCCCCACCCCAAATCACTTTGTACTAAAAGAACATTTCGAAATGTACAACAGAAAAACATTCTTTTCAAAAAAACAATTGTTAAAAATATCAATTTATAGAGAAATTTTCCAATTTTCATACAAATATTCGTCAAAAGGTGTTAGATTTCTAATGAAGACATTAACTTTATAAAAAAATAAGGAATTTTCCACGTTCACCATTATTATCGACATTTATTAAAATTGGATATAAAAATGATGCAAAATACCACATGAAGCAGGTTGTGCCCCTTTTATTGCCCGATGCAAAGCACGGGCATTTGTACTAGTCGTATCCTATACGGTACTACATTGCAATCTCTTCAGTGAAGACGCTGACACGAGCGTGTGTTCGTTAACTCACGTAAGCAGATCGTTTTCCTCTCGTCCCTGGCGGCTCCAACCCTAGCCGCCACCAGGAGAGGCCAATCTTCCAGCCCCGTTCTCCGGTGGCTCCCTTCCGTTGATGATCTTGGTCATCGGTGATGAGGAGGGTCGCCGCATCCACAAGTGTGGATCGTTTTTACTTCTTCATAGTCTAGGTTTTCAGACTGTTCATTGTCTTGACTTCGACGGCGACGACGACGGTGCTGAATAAAGATTCTTCGGATCCTTCCCTGACGAGGCCATCGGTCCTATTGTTGGAGATGGATTTGGAAACCAGTATCTTCAAGTAAGGATGGCGTGGCGGCGGCGGCGGCTGTGGCATCCTCGTGGTGGATCTGTGTCCTCGGGCTCTGCCGTTGAGACGGTGTTTGCTCTAGCGTCAGCGCAGAACTTGGGAGGGACTCCAGGAATGGATGCAGATTGTGGTCTGCATCGACAATATCTGAAAGACGAAATGTGTGTTGGGTTCGTGGTTCCTGGATGGCAGGTATGGTTTCCTCCTTCGGCGTCTTAATCGTGGTAGGGTGTCAGATCTGAAGTTCGATGTCGTGTCCTGAATGTTGCCCCGGTCTGATTCGTTCAACGACAAGAGCTTCACTTTTGCTGAGCCACTTTGGAGCTCTGCAAAGCTGCATATCAACGATGGAGCTGCGTCGAGCTCGGGTGAGGAGGTGATCCGTTATTCTTTTTCGGTGGATGATGTGGTGGTGCCAGAGGCAGGTGAGAGCGTTGGTGTCAAGCTCAGAGATGTTATGCTATTTTTTCAGTTTTGTCATGTCAATTTCTTCATAACTTGTACTTTAATTTTTATGATATAAATGAGACATGTATTACCATGCAATAAAAAAAGCGTGTGTTCGTTGTAGTCAGTTATCTACGCTTTAAGAGCAAAGCTAATAGAATAGCCTGCTGCGGGCTCTATACTAGTGCCAGGTCAGCCATATAGCTAAGGGCATCTCCAACAGTTGTAAGATAGGTGTTGATAAATTTGCCACCAAGGACAAAGTGATGATGTGGCATGTAATAAATGTGGAGAGAGAGCAAAGTTGTATGTAGAATAACCAATAACCTTTGCACAAGCTCTAAGGTAAAATAGAGAGCAATCACATTTATTTTTTTATCATCTATTGGATACCTTAGATACAACTCATTGGAGTAGTTGTATGATAGCTTGTTGGTTGATGGCATGGACATTTTACCAACAAGACTAACATACAATTTATTGAAGATGCCCTAACGCATATAATAAACAGGCTGTAGGTTAGCTATTGCCTTTAATGTTTGCATGGAGAGAGATGCAACGAAATGCACAGTGATTGACTGGCTGCATGCTCTGCCCTGGTTGCCAGCTGCATGCTCGCTCAAATGCATCGGAGCTTGTGTTAACGCCCGGCGATAGATGAAGCGCCAGCTCTATTCTCTCTCCCGCTTTCTCTCTCTTTCAAATAAAATTTTGCTGATGTGGAACACCTTATAGCCAGCTGAGTAGGACCTATTATACTTGCTCTAATTTGTACGGGAAAGCTTCCCTCCACCGACCGAGTGTGTCCACTCCCTAGGCAGCCGTCAATCCGATTTTGATCGTACGGCATGCACAACTCGTGTTGCAAAGGCCCGAGCGCAACACGTTCAATGTTGCAAAACAGTTGACGCATGCGGAGGCCAGACGGCTATCTCAAGCGCTGCCCACCAAGCAAAATGGTTGTCGCGGGCAGAGATCAAACGGATGTCTCGCGCGCCATCCACCAGGCGGCCGATCCTATCTAGTCTTCACCCGGTCAATGAGTAGAATCCGACAAGCATTGCAAAAATTCCTACGCATAGTTTCATGGACATTTGCTTAGCTTTCCTAAATTGAGACAGCCAGGTAGAGAAAAGACTCCTTTCATACACAGGAACAAGATTTAAATTGAAGGTACAATGCAAAATGCTCCATAAAAATTTGGCACCGAGCAATGAATGAACAGATGATCAACTGTTTCATCAGCCCCACAAAAAAAACACATTTTGAACCACCATTCCACTCTCTTTAGTCAAGTTACCAGCCATACCTGCGCGGTGGCACGCCGCACCCCTCGATACCGTACATGTGTATGTGTTATTTTTGGCTGATATGATTAAAAATAAGAGCTTCATGTGTGCAAGTTTGTAGTTATAAATCTGTAGCAACCTATGCACATGAAGAATTTGGAGAGGATACATTTATCATCACCATGAGTGCTATGCATGATGGAAAGTATCTCTTGTTATTTTTGTGTGGCTTGATAACTGCAAAATTAGTATGAATGTAGCTTAGTAATTTTGTACTCACATAGATGGTAGATTTGTTTAGATGGGGAAGAATTTGATTATTATTATTATTATTATTATTATTTTGAAACAGTTATCCTTAACTCCTATACATAGTGGAGCCAATCAGTCAAACAAGAGAGACATTTGATGGTTTATCAACCATTTTGAGTTCCCTCCCTCTCCCCCTCTCCCTCTCCCTCTCTCCTCCCTCCCTCTCAATTTTTACAGACCAATGAACACAAATATACAATCAATTACAACAAGATGAGGTTTAATCTAATGTAGGGACTCCCAGGAGTTACATTTGATGCTTATGTCTAGTAAACCCTCATCGCCTGAAAGGATTATGATGATTCCTTGCTTCTTTTTGTTCCGTATGTACTCTTGAGCTGGCGATCCTTCCATATCTTTTTTTTGTTTGCGCGGTGCTTTATTCAAGGACTTCACTCACGCATTCCCTAACAACAATTTTCATGAAGTAAATTAACAAGCGTTGTGGCTTTTTAATTAGCCATTTATTTTAAAAAACAGATATTTTAGGCCGATGACTGAATACTAAGTTAAGAATTATTCGCTACATTCAACTGTAAACCTTACTATCCATGACTTAGAAAAAAACATATACTCTCACTAGTAGAAAAAGGGTCAAACGTGAAGCACATTAGTGCCGGTTTGTATTTGAGCCGGCACTAATGTATACATTAGTGCCGGTTCCAACGGCTAGCCGGGCCGCTTTCATTAGTACCGGTTCGTGGCGAACCTTTAGCACCGGTTCGTGTCACGAACCGGTACTAATGAGAGTGGTGGCAGGATGTTGTCAGAATGGGTTCTTGGCACAAACCGGTACTAAAGGTCGTCCTACATAAACCCTACGTCCACCCAAGCTCGCTCTGTTCTTCCCCTTTCCCCTCTCCTCTCTGTTCTTCCCCTCTTCCTCTCGAGCTCATCACACATTTTGCCCAAAATTTGTCAAGATTTGAAGGCCCCCATCCATTCAAATGATCACAAAGGTTAGCAACTTTGTCCTTTCATCTCTCATTGCTAGATTAGCTCTTGCAATGCTTTATATAGTGATTAATTTGTGAGTTTAGTAATTTGGGAGGATATATATATATATATATGTGTGTGCTAGTATTTGATTTATATGCAATTTGAGGTCAAAAATAACACTTAGTTCGCATATGTAGGTGTGGTTTACTTAGTGCCTTCTAAATCTCCATCGTAGCCACCGTCGATCGCCCGCACCGTCCCGTCGCCGGCACCACCTTGTGGTGAGCCTCTTGTTCATGAAATTTTATATAAAAATTGATGTTTGTGTGATTTGGATATATAGTTACTCGTATAATTATCTTACCCGTACGTTGTTTGTTATACATATAGTGCCATGGTTTTGATATCCGTCCCCGCCGGCCCTAGTCCTTGTTATAATTCGGATGTGGTATGTATATTCTCTTTTAAAACTACTTGCATTTCATGTTTATGACAAATTATGCCCATCAAGTTGACATAGAAATTTTTTCTAGGAGGTATGTGAACCGGAAATTCCAACCGACCCTATTGCCGAGAGGTTAAATTTAGTTGAAAGAGAAAACGAGTACTTGAAAGAAAAATTGAAAAGAATTGAGGGGGAGAAGATGGAATTGGAGTTGCATGTTGCCGATGTCGTCGATGATCACAAGATGAAGATGGAGAAAATGCGCTTGAAGATTAGAAAGATTAGAAAATATGCCATCGATAGTGAGGCTTGGTATCATTATGCTGTTGGATCCATTGTTACCTTAGTTGCGATCTTGATCGTATTTGTTGTTGCATTTAAATGCTTTAGCTAGAGAGTTATTTGTTTGTTGCATTTAAGTGTTGTATGAACTTTATGTATGAACTTGTATTAATTTGGTCTATTCGGTGTTGTGTAATGAAGATGAGCCGGCAATGGATGTACGATGACCGATGCTCTCCCCAGTTCGTTGAGGGCGTGCATACTTTTCTGCTTGCGGCTGAGGCAAACAAGCGGGCGGATGGTTTTATGCCTTGTCCATGTGCTCGCTGTAAGAATGGTCACAATTACTCTACGTCAAGAACCATTCACGTCCACCTGTTTAAGTCCGGTTTCATGCCCCATTATAATGTTTGGACCAAGCACGGAGAAAGAGGGGTTATGATGGAAGACAATGAAGAATAAGAGGACGACGACAGCTATCCTAGCCATGGGTTCCCTGAATACGATGATACAATAATGGGGGAAGAAGCTGAGCCGGTAATGCGGGAAGAAGCTGAGCCGGCAATGCGGGAAGAAGCTGAAGAAGAGGCATCAGATGAGCCCGTTGATGATCTAGGTCGGGCCACTGCCGATGCAAAGAGAAACTACGCAAGTGATTTGTAGAAGAAGAAGTTGCAGCGCATGTTAGAGGATCACAAAAAATTGTTGTACCCGAATTGCGTAGGTGACAAGAAAAAGCTGGGCACCACACTGGAATTGCTGCAATGGAAGGCAGAGAATGGTGTATCTGACAAGGGATTTGGAAAGTTGCTGGTAATGATAAAGGATATGCTTCCAAAGGACAACGAATTGCCCAGAGTACGTACGAAGCAAAGAAGGCTGTCTGCCCTCTAGGGTTAGAGGTGCAGAAGATACATGCATGCCCTAATGATTGCATCCTCTACCGCGGTGAGTACGAGGATTTGAACGCTTGCCCGGTATGTGGTGCATTGCGCTATAAGATCAGCCGCGATGATCCTGGTGATGTCGAGGGCCGGCGCCCCAGGAAGAAGATTCCTGCCAAGGTGATGTGGTATGCTCCTATAATACCACGGTTGAAACGTTTGTTCCAAAACAAAGAGCATGCCAAGGTGATGCGATGACACAGAGAAGACCATAAGAAAGACGGAAAGTTGAGAGTACCCGCTGATGGGTCGTAGTGGAGAAAAATCGAAAGAAAGTACGGGAAGGAGTTTGCAGATGACGCAATGAGCGTATGGTTTGGTCTAAGCGTAGATGGCATTAATCCTTTTGGGGAGCAGAGCAGCAACCATAGCACCTGGCATGTGACTCTATGTTTGTATAACCTTCCTCCTTGGTTGTGCATGAAGCGGAAGTTCATTATGATGCTAGTGCTCATCCAAGGCCCTAAGCAACCCGGCAACGACATTGATGTGTACCTAAGGCCATTAGTTGAAGAACTCTTACAACTGTGGAATGGAACAGGTGTATGTGCGTGGGATAAGCACATGGGGGAAGAATTTGACCTAAAGGCGTTGCTGTTCGTGACCATCAATGATTGGCCTGCTCTCAGTAACCTTTCAGGACAGACAAACAAGGGATACCGCGCATGCACGCATTGTTTGGACGATACCGACAATATATATTTGGCTAATAAGAATGTGTACCTGGGACATCGTCGATTTCTTCCGAGCAGGCATCCCGTAAGAAAGAAAGGCAAGCATTTCAAAGGTGAGGCGGATCACCGGACGAAGCCTCGCCACCGTACTGGTGCTGATGTACATGATATGGTCAAGGATTTGAAGATGGTCTTTGGAAAGGGTCCTGGTGGACAACCTGTTCCGAATGACGCTGACGGACGCGCACCCATGTGGAAGAAGAAATCTATATTTTGGGACCTGCCCTATTGGAAAGACCTCGAGGTCCGCTCCACAATCGACGTGATGCACGTAACGAAGAATCTTTGTGTGACCCTGCTTGGCTTCTTGGGCGTGTATGGGAAGACAAAAGAAACACCTGAGGCACGGGAGGACCAGCAACGTATGCACGGAAAAGACGGCATACATCAGGGTCATGCAAGCTACACTCTTACCAAAGAAGAGAAGGAAATCTTCTTTGAATGCCTGCTCAGTATTAAGGTACCGTCTGGCTTCTCGTCGAATATAAAGGGAATAATAAACATGGTAGAGAAAAAGTTCCAGAACCTAAAGTCTCATGACTGCCATGTGATTATGACACAACTGCTTCCGGTTGCATTGAGGGGGCTTCTACCGGAAAACGTTCGATTAGCCATTGTGAAGCTATGTGCATTTCTCAATGCAATCTCTCAGAAGGTAATCGATCCAGAAATCATACCAAGGTTACAGAATGATTTGGTGCAATGTCTTGTCAGTTTCGAGTTGGTGTTCCCACCATCCTTCTTCAACATCATGACGCACGTGCTAGTTCACCTATGCGAAGAGATTAACATTTTGGGTCTTGTATTTCTACACAATATGTTCCCCTTTGAGAGGTTCATGGGAGTCTTAAAGAAATATGTTCATAACCGTGCTAGGCCAGAAGGAAGCATCTCCAAGGGCCGTCAAAATGAGGAGGTCATTGAGTTTTGTATTGACTTTATTCCTGACCTTAAGCCGATTGGTGTTCCTGAATCGCGGCATAAGGGCAGACTGGATGGAAAAGGCACGCTAGGAGGGGAACAAATAATATGTATGGACGAACATTCTCTCACTGAAGCACACTACACAGTTCTACAGAATTCCGCCTTGGTGGCTCCGTATATGGATGAACACAAGAATTTGCTACGCTCCAAACACCCGGAGCGGTCTGATGACTGGATTACACGTGAACAAACCAGGAGTTTCGCCAGCTGGTTGCAAGCACGTACCATGCATGACACCTCTATTGATGATGACATGTACTTGTTGTCCCAGTTACCATCTTCGAATATAATGACTTTCAAAGGGTACGAGATAAATGGTAATACATTTTACACGATCGCCCAAGATAAGAAGAGCACCAACCAAAACAGTGGTGTCCGCTTTGATACAGAAACCAAGACAGGAAAGGAAACATATTATGGTTATATACAGGACATATGGGAACTTGACTATCGACGTGGTTTGAAGGTCCCTTTGTTTCGGTGCAAATGGGTCAATATGACACGAGGCGGGGTAACGGAAGACCCGCAGTAAGGAATGACAACACTGGATCTCAACAATCTTGCGTATGCAGACGAACCATTCGTCCTAGCCAATGATGTGGCACATGTTTTCTATGTGAAGGACATGTCTACCAAGCCAAGAAAAAGAAAAGATAAGGAAGCGAATGCATCGTACGATGAGCCAAAGCGGCACATAGTTCTTTCTGGGAAGAGAAACATCGTGGGAGTGGATGACAAGACAGACAAGTCAGAAGATTATGAAAAGATTGATGAAATTGCTCCATTCACAGTGAATATTGACCCGAGCATCCCGCTAAATGATGAAGATTTTCCATGGCTATGACGCAAAGGGACACATGCGGAGAAAAAGTTTCACACCCAAAGATCTGGGATGTGATCGGCTTAACTATCATCACTTTCTTCTGTGTTTCACACCCAGGAGGGAATCTCTGTAATAGTTAGGGTAGCTAGTTATGTGTTTTGGCATTTGAAACGCGAAGAAATTTTATGTGCAAGCAAATTCTTTCATGCATTTACTGATTTTTTTCAGCTAAATGACCCTGAAATTGAAAAGCATTTCAAATGAACTCACAAAAGGATGAAAGTTGGCATGGTATCATAATTTCATCCACATAGCATGTGCAAAAAAGTAGAGAGGGTTACCGCAAAAACTGGATGCACTTCGTGTACAAAATGGACAATCTGTTTCGAAGTATCAGGGTTTCGGATGAAAACTCATCCGTTACAAAGGCATTTCATTTTTTAAATAACTTAAGCATTACCAAATTGAATATAATGATAAAACACACTAATATTAAACATAAGAAAAAAGAATCACTAAAAATGTATTTTTAAAGTTAAGTTATTCACAAACTAGTGATTCACACAAATTTCAAATAATTCAAAATTTAAACTATTCAAATTTAAAAACTACCGGCACTAACTGAAAGTTTCTAAAAACTATCAAAAATATTCACAAAGAAACTCTAAATACAGCAAAAAACAACTAAAAATAAATAAAACAAAATAAATAAAGCAGAAAAGAAAAAACTAAATGAAAAAGCCCACCTACCGGGCCACAGCGGCCTGCATACGACTAAAAACCCAACCTGTTGTTGGGCCAGGATGCAGGCCCGCAAGCCCAATAGGCCCCACAGGGCAAAGTAGCAGAGGTAGGCCCAGACGGCCTGCTTTAAAGAGGAGCTCGAGACAGCAGCGGTGGCGGGGCTTATAAGCAGGTGTGAGCGCCCTTCAGCTAGCGAGGTGGGACTAAACTTCTGCGCCCCTCGCCTGGCAGTGCACCCTCTTTAGTACCGGGTCGTGGCATCAACCGGTACTAAAGGGGGGGTCTTTAGTATCGGTTGGAGCCACCACCCGGTACTAAAGGCCTGGCCTTCCCGCTGCTTGGCCTGGCCAAAACAGGCCTTTAGTACCGGTTGGTGGCTCCAACCGGTACTAAAGGTGCCTTCTATATATACAGCACTTCGAAAAATTTCATTCTCCCTCTGTTTCTTCCCGATCGATCGACGCCGTCGCCGCCCCCGTCGCGCGCCGTTGCCGTCGCC